>NC_134644.1:59065595-59326005 GCF_030463565.1 Pelecanus crispus
CTAGAAGGGAAGCCGCCACACACTTTGCCCCCATTTCACAAGGCCAGCAGAGTGGCATGAAACATTTGGTCACAAAAACGATGACAGGTATCTACAGTGGTTCAACCGCCTCCTGCCACGCAGATGTCAGTGCGGGCATGAGCAAGGAGCCCTCACTTATCTGCACCCCCTTCCCCTCTCCACCATGGCAGGACAGTACCGCCATTACAATCTGATCCTACCACTGCACAGAAAAGGAAGGAGATGAAGGTAGTGTAAGGAGTTAAGACAGCTTTAATCTCCTAAAAAAGCATCTTTGGATCATCTGCAATTCAACACCAACATGTGGCTGCTCAGACTGGCATCCATCCATTCTCTTGGCTATTTTTTTCCTTACCCAACAGCCTACCAATGAGATTTATGCTACCTAGTGTGGACAATGGTACAGAAGAGGCCTGAAGTAGCAGCCTGAAGTGAATTTTTGGTCAGAAAATTGCAGAATTGGCCATGAGCTAATATAAACATCTGCTCTTGGTACCTGTTCTGGTTCATGTCTGCTTAGTTTACCTCCAGAAGGCTGCTTTTATTCATGTCAGCATGGAGGAGGGAACACTGCAAGATTAAACTTTCTTACTTGGCTCTACACCCTGCACCATGAGCCAATGGCCCCGGCGCTGCAGACTTTTCCTCCTGTGCCTTCCTTTCTCCACTCCCAACCCACGCACATGTGGCAAGAATTCCAGCAGCTCCAGTTACACTCCAGCGCCATATCAACTACATGGTGATATGCATGGCTGGGAGAGTAAGGAAAGCCAGGAGAGATGGCAGGACTAATAATTAGAGGTATGTGTTTTGGTATGTTTTGCTAAGCATGCCTGATAGAGAAGCAGTCAACTGGAAATCAATATGGTGCCCCAAAAATCTTTTTTTTCCTTAAGACTAACTTAAGCCCAAGTTGAAAACACAAACCAGACACACATGCCTTTTAGAATCATTCTCCTTAATTTTGCCTGTGATTTTTATTTTCTCTCAGAAATTATACTGAAATACGAGAATTGCAGTCTACCAAAATCCAGGAAGATGTGAAGATTTCTTTCCACTGGCTGCTAATCCCTATCAAAAAGGATTCTAAAAACCAGCCAGCCTGACACCATCTTCACATTAAAATACGAAGTGGTTTATAAGATGGTGTACACAGCTCTCCCCAGCGTGCAGGTCAGTGACTTCCCTGTTCCTGCCCCCAGGCCTGAGACAGTATGTATCTACTCTGCAGCAAGGAGCTCTGCTTTCAAAAAACCAGAAAGCTAGTTTCTGTCAGCTATCCAGCATCTCCATGTGCATATGAATGGTAAGAAAATGCTGTAACAGTATATGGACGAAAGCCTGAACTTTCATAGGTAAATAGAGGGATAAACATTCCTTCCTGAAAGCAAACATTCATGGCTTTTTCCCATTCAACCATGCTTGAACCTTTTGTAATTTCCCTAAAGCCTGAACCCACTGCACAATTAATTCCAGATCCCCATTTTAAACCTAATCCCTCTCAAAACAGCAACCTGCCTGCAGGTGTGTCTCTTCTTTTTAAATCATAAATGTAAACTTTCACCAATTGCATATTAAATTGGAGAAATTTTAGGAACAAGCTACTGGAATTAAGTAGTTAAATGAGGAAAACTGTCTCTTTTAAAAGGAGCGTCAACAAATGGCTGTATGCTGGAAATTTATTTCGAACAAAAAAATTCTTTCAAGCAATTTGAAATGATATAATTTCCGGTTCCTATGTATGCTGGTCATAAAACTGTGCCCCACAGTAGTAAAAATAATCATATTAATACACTGGGGAGAAAAAAAAAAAATCTTTTTGTTCAGTTACTCCCGGTGCCAACTAACCGAAACCAGTGGAGCAGCCCTCTGCCTGGAGAGCAGGAAACGTGACCCTTTCTGAACATACACTTCAATTTTCCAAGAGATCTTCAGCTCTGTGCTCCTTTTCCTCTCTGAATTACTTTTTAAATCACTGCATTTATACTGAGCAAGTTAGTTTTAAAGACCAGATCATGCAAATCTTTATTCATGTGAATAGACTCACTGACTTCAGCAAGACTACTTGCACTTGGGCAGGAATCAGAATCTAAAATTCTCAATTTGCTTGTTAGACTGGTTTATGTTTCTTGTGAACTTAAACCTTCTTCCGCCTTTATTTGTTACATTTTTTTGAGGGGGTACCTTTTAATGTGTTGGTTTTTTAAAAACAAAAAAATCCTTCCCCTGTTTTATTTGATGCTGCTGTAGTTGTATTCAGTTCATTAACAAGTGGTTTGCATCCGCTGCGAAGAGCTGTCTGAAATAGCAGTGTCACAGCATTCATCATCATTACATCAGCAGTAGGGAAGTTCATACTGATTGCTATCAGCAACCAGAGTGCCCCAATCAGCGTGCAAGCAAACATAGCATGTTTAATTTTTCAGAAATGACTCTGGGTAGTTAGGGTGTTCATAGGTACTACTTTGATCCACGCTACTGGAAGCAGTCTTTGGGGATACAATACGTCTTGAACAGCACAACTGTATGAAAGTGAAAAACACAAGGGGAGGCATGAAGAACAATCAGGAAATTACAGTCTCTCTCAACCATAAAGGACCCTTTATCAATTTTATCAAAACCGGTTACACCATTCCTTGGGATTATTTAAGGATAAAAAAAAAATCTGTCTTGTTCAGATACATTCAAATGCAAAATTTATATGAGAATCTTACGCTATTATATGGGAGCTATTTCACACTGATTTATACAGGCTTGATTCAGGTACATTTAACTTCCAAAACCCACCTAGATTTCAGCATCGCTTTCCATCAAACCTGCTGGCAAAGCTGCACTGACAAAGTTACCCCTGACAGTACTTGCTGAAAAATACACAAGTGCTTAGGTATTTTAGGAAATATCTTCCAGTTGTAACACTAACCTCTTGGTACACCTTACTATTTTTATAATAGCTATAGGAACTAATCTAAATACTATACATTTTTGAAAGAGTTTTATCTTTTCTCAGTTCTTTGTAAACTAAACCAGAATTGTGCAACCCCCATTAACTACTCCTGGGCAAATTTTGTTCAGATTCTTCCCTGTTGAGCCAACTGGTCACAATAAGACTAAGAGCGATATAAAGAGAGCAAAAAAATAGCCTTAAACCACTGTATATAAATACACAGCAAAACACCAGCAAGTTGGGAAAAAAAGATATCTCATACTTCACAATACTTATCTCCATTTAAATTACATGCATAACCTATAATTGTTCTAGTTGCAAACTGCATACTTCTCCTAAATCTGTTTTGAAATGCAAAGTAAAAATAGAAAGAAAGAAAAAAAACCCAATAGAATCATATAGGCAGATTTGTTTTGTTGCTTGAAATTAAAAAATACCCCAAGTTACAGGGCACGACATGTATTAATACAGTCTTTCCAAATTTATTACTATCTGCTGTCTTTTCCTGTGTTACATTCCTTTGAATTCTTCTCCCTATGAAGACTGAAAAACAACTAGACCTAAAGGCTGGTTAATGATGATCTGACCTGTTCCTGATAGGTTAAATAGCTTGTAGCAACAATAATGCAGGATCACAAACACAAAGGCAATCAGCTAGGCAAAGCAGTGCTATTAGCGTCCTCATGATTAAGATCCTAAGTGAGAAACTATTCTATGGCGTACATTGAACTACTGATCAAATGTAGTAATTGCTTGACTCCAGAGGAATTACATTGGCTTACATCTTTCTGCTACAGATAAATTGGATTGCCAAAAGTTCTGACAATATTTAAAACATACACATACAGTAGGATCCGTAAGTGGCACTTTCTACTGAGGCAGCACCTCAGTTGGTTTTAATACACATCACCCACATACTCTTACAAGTAGATTATCTCTACTTTTGTTATGGGATTTAGAAAGCTGTTAAGTATAACCCAAATTAAATGTTGTTACTATTCAACAGATTAAACTCTGTATCTAAATAAAACAGCTTTCTGCCAGGAAAGAAGTGATTCTTACCCAGTAAACAGAATTTAATGGATAAAAACACTGAAGGATTCGGGTCAAACTGTCCATATCCAACCAGTCCATCCCTCACAGAAGTTGCTGTCTGGGGACATGCAACACAACGCTGAGGGATACAGAGCCAGAACTTACGACAGATCTTAGTGGCTTTACATTTCAGTTATGATGTATCCTCTGAGATAAAAATTCATAATCCATTCATTATCAAGAGTCTTTAGAGTAAGTAACTGAACTTCAGAATGAAAAACAAAGCAAAACAAACAAACAAAAAAAAAACCAACAACCCCACAACCAAAACCAACCAACCAAACCAGGTCATTAACTCTGCATCTCAGCATTTGTTATTTTAATCACATGGTCTTGGGTTTCTTTCTCGACTCTCTTACAAACTAAATATAGACAATGGAAAGAACAAAGATTATTCCTTAAAAAATAGAAAGTGCCACATATTTTTCAAGTCTCCAAACTGTAAATATATTGGGGGGGGGGGGCGGGGCGGGGTGTAAAACGGGAATGCACTTACCCTTAAGAAATCAGAACTCTTGCCAATTAAACTGCCTAATATTGCTAGAAAATTCAGAGTAATTCAGTGTTACTGCTTGTTTTGCAATCCTGCATGTCCTTGTGCTTCAAACTCTGCAGCTGGAAAAATTCTAATAATTATGTCAAAGTAAGATTAGCTGTAAAAGAATTAGCACGGGGGCAGGGGGGGGAATCTCCTGTGGACTTTACTGTTTGTAGCAATAGGTTAAAATAAGCAGTGACACTTCAAACTTCCCTACCAAGTCTACACTCACGTTTTTGCCCCTATCCTTCTTCAGGAATTCAGCAGCACTAAATCCAAACTTAAAATAACAGCACAGTGAATTCCTTCTATAAAACACTTGTTTTATGAAACCTGAATTAGAGCATTCATATGCTCAAGATTTGGAAGGACAGGAATAGGCAGAGCGGAGGACAACCAGCAAGACTTGCTGTGTTGATAACATACCCTATGACTTCCTCTGTTGATACTGTTGTTCCTAGCACCAGGCAACACTTATGGTGACAATATAGGATGCTTTCTTCCTTCCCTTCTTGCCAGTTTGTCGACAAACAGCTTGGTAAAGCAAATTACAAACATCTGTAATGGTTGTGCTTTGCATCACGATTTATTTAGTTCATCAAATAAGAAGTCACTACAACTGCCACAGAAAAATGTAGAAATATTCTAATTTAAAGCACCAGAGCTAAATGTGAATTCCAACGGCATGACCACTTTCTTCACACTTTTTGCTTTATCTCATCAATCCCCACAGATGAAAGTTTCCTTAGAATCAAAACTAGATCTATATATCAATGTCAATCTATACAGGAACTGAGCTCAAGGAAGAATATATTTAATATACATCTATTGCAAAGATATGCCTTCTGTTTCCAACTTATGATATGCAAATGAAAGAAGAAAAGGCTGTATTCTCTATTTTACAATTAGCATTTTAAAACAAGATTAAAGGAATCAAGTAGAATGTTTTTGAAAGTGTCATGTTTTGTTCACCAGTCCCATTCCTGGAAGCCTGTTCATCTCCTCAGCATACTCTCAGGGTAAGGGATGCCTTCATCCAGAATTTCACATTCTAACCCAACACAGATGTTTTAACACGTAAAAGAGTTAGGAAAGCTCCATATATCCAGGAAGAACTTCAAGTGTGAAAAGTACTTTATAAAACTTTATCTTCAGCTTTTACAGTTTACTTTAGGTTTTACACCTGTCTCATAGTAGCAGTAAAACTTCATCATGACTCCTTCACGTTTTTGTAGCTTGACAAAATACAACAGGACAACTCTGAACTGCTGCAGCATAAATTACTTCACAGTCCACTATCCCTGTTCAAATAGTGTAATCATAGAATTATACAGCTGTCTTATTTTCTCAGAAAAAACATCCATACTGAATTGAAGAGCCAAGCAAAACCACACCAAACCACATGTCCTGTTAGTAAGAATCGGTAGTGCTAGTATTTCATTTTAATATACTCTGTTCAGAACAGCAGACATTGTGCTGAAGTGACACTAGTTTGATCTGTGTTTCTGACTATTTGGTTGCAAGTGTTCATACACCTTATCTAATGAAGGCTTCATTCTCTCGGCAGCTGGATGAAGTATTCTTTACATGCAGTTGATTTTCTTGACATTAACAGATTTGTATGTAAAGAAAACAGACTATAATACCGAAACAGCAAACATAGTTGGGGGAAGTTCAGCTCTAAACCACCAAAAGGTTAGTTGGGTCCTTTAGCCCTGACCTAAATAACAGATACAAAAAAAAAAAAAAAAAACCCAACCCAAAAAAGCAGCATTCTGAGCATCATTTAAAAAAAAAAATTGTCTTAGTAATCAGTGCAAAAAATAACTGACATTAGAGTGGAAACTTCAGCTAAGAAAATAATTCAATCAGATCTCTTGGTAGTGGATTCTGATAGTATCAGTTCCAACACACAGCAACTATTTAGAGCCAAATGTGTTCTATCCCAATTAGTTCGCCCCTTGTTGTAATCTAAATAATCTTGCAGGCATTTTTAAGATCAATGTATTGTCTTGTTTCTTGGTTTGTTCTTAAAAAGAGAGAGAAACCAACTCTTCAGATCAGCAGCCAATTTAATACACTTTCAAGGTAATGCAGGTACCATTTGTATGTACAGCGTATACCACAACAAAACCACAGTATGATGCCAGCACAATCTTTAAGAAAGTTTTCCCCCGAATCTCTGCAGAAAGCGGCCTTGAAAGAAAGCAGGGATTAGAGTGAGCTGGAAGGTAGGGAGGGGACTTACCTCAAACCCAGCCAAGCAGAAATCAGAGCAGTAATTCCCCAAGTCGGCAGAGTACACTTTTAGAGCTATAATGGTGTGAAGAAGTGCTGGGCAGCATTGCCTGAAGGCAGCACTAATACACTGATGACTAATGACTGGGCCATGCAGACAATGAATTTGGGGGTTGAAAACTAACAGAAACCGTGCAGTACCTTGACAAATGGGCTTTCAAAATTTCATTCATTGAATAACCTTTAAGCACAAAATTGGCTCAAGTTCTCTCGGGAATAACATGACACATGTTGTTGGACAATAAGTATTTTCCTTTTTAATTAAAACTATTACACCGAATACATAAACATGATTACAGTGAATAAAACATCAGAGTTAACTATTTAGCAACTAGAAAAGACGACCGGACCCAGAATTTGAGGTGCAACACCATTCGTTCAGAAAGGTCAACAAATCCTAGGGTTAACTACCTGATTCGCTGAAATTCACCCTTGCCAGAATACATTTTCCCTTCTTTGACACTTGAAGGAGAATAAGAACTTCAAAGGTATGTTTAACGAGCTGCTACAAATACAATTGGTTAAAAGAGGCTCAGAAATTATGTACTAAAAGCTGCATTGTGCTTAGAATTACAACTGAAAAAGTCTCGTTTTAAAGAGCCCAGTCAAAGTCAAGCCCCCATAAAACAAATCAAGCCTCATATAAACTTTGTAACCTTGTGTACTGACAAACACATTAAAACGACACAATCCCTCTTTAAAGGGGCTCTTTTTTTCCAGTGCAACTCGACTTCCAATTTGAAAACAGCAATTTTGGCTATTTTTACAGATAGAATGAAATATCTAAAGTGTCTCTAAATTAACAAGTACCACTTGCCATAGACAGCATCGCCTTTAGCAGCTCCTAAGAACTTCAGAAAAGGATCTTAAAACAGGAAGCTTAGTGAGCTCATAAAACTGTTGTTGGAGCCAGGAACACATAGCATATTTAATCTGCAAACTGTGAGAGTCTACAATGATTTCAGCAAGATCTGAGGCATGCCCTCAAGGTTTGCTGGGATCTGGGATTAGGGGGTTGATAAGAACCCTCTACTGCCCATGGACATGTTTTTCTTCTGCAGTTAAACACAAATGCATAGAGACGTTTGACTGCTGCTTGGCGTTACTGCTCAAGTTATATAAAAGCTTTGCAGCTCCTTTTGCTGTCAATATATCAAAGTTTAAAAAAAATCATCAAAGTGTGAAATTTCATTTAAAGTCTTTGCCAGTCTACAGCTCTATTTCACAGACCTATCAAATAAAAGTAAAGATGAAAAATGCACTGAAAGAACTTGAAAAGTTTGCAGCAGCACCCATGCCCTATTTTTGTTTATTCTGTCTCATATTATTTGATTTTAAAGTATAACAAATCAATTCCCTTATAAAAATGACAAAGTCTAAAGGGAAGACGTCTATAAAACCTACGGTTAAAAGGCAACTTGAAATCATTATTACAGCTGAACCTTTTGTTGAATAAAAAGCTTCCTCTGTAGCCATTTTAGCATTTTAATTGCCTAACTGCAAGTTGGCAGAAAATTTCTTGCATCTTCCAAAACAATCAGAATGACTACAGAATGTGAGTGCCAGAAAAACTAAAGCCTTCTTCAAAGTATTCTTTAGCTAGGGATTTACAACAATTGCATAAAGAAGAAAAGTCTGACTTTTAAGATAATCTACTATAGTCTAAAAGCATTAACATTCCATTACTAAGGTTTTCCTGAGGATTTCATGACTCATTGATTCACTTTTCCTTCAAGTCTGCTTTTTCTTTGTACATTACTGTCTCCATATAGTTGAGTGCATGCAACACTGATCATTAAACTGCTTCCTTCCATAACTCCAAATAAATCCTGCTTTAATAACCATCAGATTCCTTATTTATCAGGCAAAGATGACTAACTTTTCACTAACACTCTGCAACACAGAAACATGCCATTCCTTCCTTGAATGCGCAGGATGAAATTCAAACATGCAACGGAGTGCAGGTAATAGAACAGCTCTCCCCAAAATGAGGCAGGAAGTGTAAGTGAAACTTTTATGGGTCAGTATCAAATGCACACATTTATCTTGTTAAAAAATTAAGTAGCCTGCAAGATGAACAAAGTATAATGACATCTCAAAACTTGAGTATTTTGGTTTCTCTAACACCGATTCCAAAATAGACAGCAATGATTTACAACCATCAATACTTAAATTTCTTAGTTACAAAATGGTTTTGTGTTTGAAAATGCACAACGTTATCTTTCACAACTGAAGATTACTTACAGCAGCAAACGCTGTCTTGGCCACTGCACGCCTTCTCAAGCCAAAAGCATTACTCCACTTAAGCAGGAAAATGCAGGTGATGTCTTTGTTTTGTAGTACTTCCACAGAAATGCTTTGGAAAACTGTATGTCCTGCTGAAAACCATGTGCGATTATCGGAATGCAAGAGTGCATTCATTTAAGGCTCCTTAAGCCATAGTTTTACTTCCACTGCTGTTTAAAAGAATATATATACACTGAGGGAGTCCTTTTCTTACTCATTCTTCTTACTCATTCAAAATCACATAATCCTGCTTTTAAAGAAATAATCCTCCCCCTTAAAATAGCCTTCTCTCATAGTTAGTATTATTTATGTTTTTAGAATTGGGCTATACACCAAACTGAAAGTATTTACATACTAGCTAGTTAAACCCAAACCTTCATTATATAAACAAACTCTCAGGAGGCTGCCTACAGTTTACATTGCTAAACTCATTCACCATTACTTTTAATATATATTTCCTCAACTGAAATACAGTGGTGTGGACACAGCAATTTTTACATCTTAAGGTTACTTTACTTTTAAAACGCTGCATTCGTCTTCCTTCAAAATAATCATGACATATGTAATTAAGAAACTGTCAGATCATTATTAATTTTTAATAAAGGACCTAAATGAAATAATTATAGGAATCAATCAGTGAGGCACCTTTCCAAATTACAATGCAATTGCACAAATACTCAAACTACTTAAGGCCAGTTCTTGCAGATTTCAATCCGTAATCTCGCTGACCACCACATCAAAAACAATTCTGTAACACAGAGAAACTTAGTGTCTTTCTCGCTATTCCATGGACTTAAAACGGTTTCAAAACAGACACCTACAAAACGCAGAGAAAGAGGGGCAGCCGTGCCCTCTTGAAAATGTTTGTCGATTTAATCAGCCGCATATCTCAAGGCCCCTGAAAAATTTTGCTTCCAAGTTTTTCTGTAGCACACACAAAAGAAATGAAGTCTGCACGCTGAAGCTTGAAAAAAAAAATCACGTTTATTGAGCCTTGAAAATCAAGCGGGAAGTAGCAGGGGCGCGACGGCGATGAGTATTTTGCTGTGGGTTGCTACCTAATACCCCTTTAGTGAAGTAGCCTCTAAAACATGACACCGTATATCAAACGGACAGCTACCCGTACCTTTGACTAAAAGGCTCTTTGAGATCCGTACAGTCCATCATTTCAAACTGAAGTGGCAGCTGGAAAATGTGGAACAGCTGGCAAGGAGCTGAGAGAAAATGTTTTACACAAATATATCTACATACAAACTGGCAGAAGGCCACGGACACCGTACCCACAGGACCGGATCGAAACTACGCACCAGAGGGTTAAAAAGAATTTTTTTTTTTTTTTTTTTGGGGGGGGGGGGCGGTGGGGGGTGATTTCCTTTTACCTTTTCTCTTCACGTGGTGCGAGGATTTGGCAGCGGGCACTGGCGGCTGAGCGCCGGCGAGCCCGTCCGGAGGGCGCAGGAGTTTTGGTGTCAACACCCCGACTTTACGGGCTCATTAAAATCGCGGAGGACCCTTCCTCCCCGCACCCTTCCAAGTTGCGCGACGCCAGCTCGGGCCGCGCTGCCGGCCCGGGGCGGCTCCGCGCAGCTCCCCCGGGGCGCCCCCGCCGCCGGCCGCGGGCGGCCGCCCCGCTCCTCCCGCCTCGGCCCGGCCCGGCCCGGCCCGGCCCGGCCCGCCGCCGCCCGCCCGCCTCGACCCGCTGCCAGCGCCCAGCGGCGCCCCACGCCGCGCCCCCCAGGCGAAAAGGCGCACGGCAGCCCCGGGCACCCACCCCGCCCGGGACGCAACTCGCCCCTTGCCCTCAGGGAGCCGCCGGCGGCGAACAACGGCCGCCCCGAGGGCCGGCCCCGGCCGCCCCTCCGCCCCGCCAGATGTGACAGCGCCTTCTCCCCCGCTCCGCTCCCCGCTTCCCCCCGCAAACTTTGCGGCCGGCCTCCCGCCCCACGGGCGTGAAAATGCCCGGGAGTTGCGCGGGAAGGGGGGGGGGGGGGGCGAGGAGAAGAAGGGCGGCGGGGGGGCGGGGGGGGATAAAAAAGCAGCTGCCGCTCGCAAATCGGCAGCTCCGCCGCGGGACGTGACCGGCCGAGCCCGGGCGGCGCGGCCCGGCCCCGGCCCGGAGTGCGGAATGCCCCCGCCTCCCCCCCGCGCCCTCAGCTCCCGCGCTCCGTGACAGCCATTTTGGGGGTTAGACCCCTCGCTCCCCCTACCCCCCGCCTCCAAGTTAGGGAAGCGGGAAGGGGGCCGGGAGCGGGGAAGGAGCGCTTCGGGAGGCGAGAAGAAAGTGGCCCGGAGCAGTGCCCGGGGAACAAAGAACTTCTGGCCCAAGTGGGTACGTACCTGCCGCCGCCGCCGCCGCTGCCGCCGAGCCCCCGCGCTGCCCATGGGCGAGGGCCGGGGCCGCCGCCGCTCCCCCGCCGCCGCGGCTAGCGGGGCCGGCCCCCGCCGCGGCCCGCGGGCATCCCCCGGGGAGCGGGGCGGCGGGCAGACGGGACAGGGCCGGCGGTGGGGGGGGGGGGGGGGGGGGAGGGAGGGGGCCGGCGGGTGTTGTCGGTGGCTGTTTTATCCCTGCCCGCCTCCCGCGGGGAGCAGCCCGCGCCGCTGCCGCTGTGTGTGTGCGTGTGTGCGCGCCGATCCGACATCAGTTTCAGTGATCTTGTAATCTGATCCCGCCTGACTCACTCGCACTGACTGACATTTCTGATTTGGTTCAACAAAAAGACCGGGGGGGGGGGGGGGGGGGGGGGGAGGAGAAAAAGAAGAGGGAGAGCAAAAAAAAAAAAAAAAAAACAAAAACAAAAACCAACCAAAACCCCCAAACCCCAATCCACCGCCTGGTATCAAACACTTTTCGGAGGGAAAGGGAAGACCCCTCCGGCCCGGCCCGTCCCCTCCGGCCCCCCCCAGCCCCGCCGCCGCCGCCCGGCATTGTTTTGGCTCGGCGCAGCCACCGAAGGAGGGGAATAAACACATCGCGCCGAGATACTCACGTGTCGGAAAAGTTGTTCCCGCTTTGCTTTCCTCCCTCTCGCACACTCCTCTCCGCCGCCTCCTCCAAGTTTTACAGATGTTGCAGGGCTCCTCGCCGCCGCCGCCGCCGCCCCCTCTTCCCGGCGCTGCCCTCTGGATCAGAGCAGGGGAAAGGCTCTTTAGGGATAACTCCTAATTCAAGCACCCTCCGCCAAACTTTCCCCCCCTCCCTCCCCTGCCTTGCGAGCGGCGGAGGGGGCTCCGCTCTCCTTCCCCCCCTTCCCTCGGCCCGTTCGGGACGCGGCTGGCGGCTGCCCGGGGCGCCGATGCCCCGGGCCGGGCGGGAAGCGGGGCCGCCCGCCCTGGGGAGCGGCGGAGGGCGGAGGGCTGCGCCCCGGGGTGCGGGTCGGGCCGCGGCCTGGCGGGCTGCGAGGCGCGCTCTCGGCATGACACCCCCGCTCCCCCCTTCCTCCTCCTCCTCCTCCTCCTCCTCCTCCCCCGCCATCCCCCCGGCCCGGCCCGGCCCGCCCCGCCCCGGCGGCGGCCCGGAGGCGGCGACAGCCCGCCCACAGCCGGCAGGCAGCGCGGGGCGGCGGTGGGCCCCCCCGCAGCCGCCCCCCTCCGCCTCGGGTCGCGCTTCCTCCCTCTCCTCCTCCTCCTCCTCCTCTCCCGCTCCATCCTTCGGCTCAGCCTGGCATCTGCAGCCCCGCTTCCCGGCGCGTTGGACGCCCCCCCCCCCCCCTTCTCCCGCCCCGAGGGGGTCGGGGCCTTCCCCACCCCAAAAAAAATCGGGGCCTCTGGGGAGAAAGCGTGCCCCGCGGGTGGGTTTGCTGCGCGTGCTGCGGCTTCTGGGTTCACCTTGGCTCTGGCGCCGCAGGCTGCCTCGGCTGACGGACTTCAAGGAAAGTTTCACCGGAGCCATGTGACAGCGAAAACCAGCGCTTTCGGGGAAAAAGGCAAGCACTTGGGCGAGGGGAAGGGTGGCAGCGGTGCCTTCGCCGGCTCCTCCTGTCGCAGCCCGCCTGCCAGCCTCCCCAGCACCCTGCCCTGCGCCTCCGGCCTTCGCTTCGCACTGCCAAACAGGGCTCCGAAACAGGGCTCCTCGCTGCCTCCCTCCATCCTTGCCCCTCGTCCCCCTCCTCCCACCGGGGCTCCGCGTGAGCGGGTCTCCCGCAGCAGTGCACGCTGCGGTACAGAAATAGCGGGAACTAGGATGCCAAAACTCGTTTGTTCCAATACGTCCATCCATCGAGAAATGATACATGCTGACGAGACACCTTGCCTTTTTTCTAGTCCCACAGATTGCTCCTCTGGTATTAAAAAAGTCTGAGAAACCGTACATGAACATTATCGTAACCATTTTCCATCAAGTCAAAAGGTGGGGCTGACTCTCGGGAAAAGTGTGTGTACTTAAGTCGTTGCCATCACAATGTCAAATACTTCATACGCACCTTTGTTCATACCCTGGCTCGCAACAGAGCCAAGTAAAGATTTGTTACTGATGTAGATGATTTAGCAAGGTACCTCAGCTCGGGCTACCCTAAGCATTTGAGAAGTCCCACAAAAATCAACGCTTCTTGAAGAAAGGCATGTTTGCTGATGGAAATGAAAGACTGGCATTTGACGCTGTTGCATTTCCTAAAGCATCCCTTAGTCTTGCCATTGAAAAGTTCATTTTATTACAAAACAAAGCTGCAGGTATTTGTGGTTTGGGGTGACTTGGTTCATGAGGTTTTTTAGAAACAAAGAGAAGGCGGTCTTACCTGACCCAAAGACCACTTCAACCCAAATTTCCTCAGACTCACTGTTTTTTCTCACCTGGAAGTCTTCTCTGGGTGCAAAGAGGTAGTTTTGGGGAGATGCCTGTAATTTTTGGATGTCCCAGGCATGGTCAGACCAATTGCACTGGCAGTCCCAGGCACCCTCATTTGTGTGCACATTTTACAGCACCGGCCCAGCACACCCTGACTGTCAGGACAGGCGCAGCAGTCAGATGTTTTCACGGTGAGTGAGAGGTGCACATCACCCGACCTGCCACGCACGCCCGGGCCAGCGGATCCCCAACGCCTGACTCCCGTGCACTGTCGGGAGTTAAAGGTGAGCACTGGGACCCCATGGAAAGGACGGCAGTCTGCGAGCCTGGTGCCACGACACCCTAGCCAGCAATTTCACCGTGTACCAATGGGCAAATCTGCCCCTGCTCAGAATGAGGAGCACTTGGTTGCCCAACCGATACTGCTGACGGGCGCAGCGCTACGTGGGGAGGAGGCATGTGCAACAGCAGGATCTGAATACAGATATCAAGAGCTGATATTCTTCCGTCTTTTTTCATCTTACAGGACTTCATTTTCCAGTCCCATTTTTTCTAGGAAAATGTTGGCTGTTTCATAATACTATGATAAGAGTGATACGGTACTGCGGATGTTTTGTTTTATATATATGTATATATACCAGGTGGTGTCCAGAATGTTTAGGCAAACCTCTGGTCCCTTTAGAGAGCTGTTTAAGAGCTATATGATTCCTTCAGCCCACAGTTCCCCTTCTCTCTTTTTCTGCTTATTGCCTATTCCTTTGTATTTTTGCAATTGATTTTTTTCCTTAAACTTTTTTCTTTCCTCTTTGCATAACGACAGCCCTTAAAAGTAACAGGGGAAATTAACCAACGTACAAAGTGTTACTTTATAAAAAAAACAAATTAATGTGGAAAATCCTGTTTGTCTAACCATTTATAACTCTGTATTGGTGATCTTAAGATACTCATTTTAACAATAGGTAGAAAAGATAATCAAACAGGGACATGATTTTAAGTTGAGGGTAGCCCTTTAAATCAGTATTCCTCTTGGACTTTTGAAAAAAGAAATTCCTATTTCCTGAGAGTTTGGACATCTTGTCATGTCATAAAAATATATTTCATCTTTCTTTTTTTTATTTTACTCTAATTCATACCACCTCTGTTCAAGGCACACATTTCTGATTTAAGGTAAAAACCCCCAAACATTTCACTACACTCAACTCCCACCAAAATTAAGACAGTCAAGAAATTTTAAAAACTAGAGAGCAGATAGAATGCTTTGAGCTCTGCTTACGAAAAAAAAGACTCCTGACACATTTCTGAGCCCTGAAAGTCTTGAGAGAAGGGAAACACAGAAACAACAACCAAGGTTTCTGCCTGTGCCTGTCTGAATGGTCAGGCCAAGCAGAAAATAAAAACCGACGGAGAGTGGGTGACATTTGACATTTGAAACATATTGTAAATGTTTCAACACCTCGACAATGAAGTGCATAACAGAAGCTTAGAGCATCCGAGACCCTTCAGCTAAACAAAATGAAAATGGGCAGCTCTGTTTAGGGAGGTGCCTTTCTTAACATCTTTCATGTCTGCTTCTGAGGAATCATACTTGAAAGATGCAACAGCGAGAAAAAAACTACATATTAATAAAATGTAATGATTTTTCTACACATCTGGCTTGCCGCTCCAAGGGAAACTGACCTCTGAGACTTGTCTATGATGTTTCCCTGCAAACAGGAATTGGCTCTTGCAGAAGACCTGTTGGTCAGTGCCAAAACCCATCTCTCTGACAAGAAGATACCACAACCACAGGACATTTCTGCCAAAAGTTACATCACGCACAATACCCCTGCATTTCTTTCACCTACCTTACGTCCCCACTTCTTCTCAGCCCATGCCTTGAAAATTACAGGCCTCCAGGCTGTGCGCTTATATTCCCTTTTTGTTGCACCCGTTGTTCCAGGAAAGCACAATCAGAAGGAGCAGGCGCTCTGCTGACATAAGCTGCAATGCAAAAGACCTGATATTAAGTCACACCAAGAGCCGGTCTTCTCACCACTCCCAGTTGCACCACCCTCCACTTTCTATCCAATCCCAGTGACTACGTGGCCTCTGGAGATTACCGTCTCCAGCTTTCCTGGTACCCGCTACCCTTTGGGCTTCCCACCCCCTCACACGCACCCAATCTGGAGCATCAGCATCAGCACCCACCTCAGCAGCCAGATACCCACCTAACTGTTGATGGTTATCCAGGTAAGCGTCACCCCCTAGCAGATAAAGCTATCAAGATCATAATGCTTTTGCCAATAGGCAAATATCTTATTGGAATAAATTCTGTGAAATGGGCACATCTGCTGTGCTTTCCCAGGGGCAACCTCAGGGACGACTAGAATATAGAGCACTAGATTATGGAACAATCACACTGATTTTTGATCATTTATTCAGTATCCATCACAAGATAATTTGGCCAGTGCATCTTGCTCCCACCCATGCAACCCTCTTGTATGGCTGTCTAGTACAGCGGAGAGGTCTCAAGAGGTAGCTGGTGGCAGAAAAAGAGGGGCATGAGGCGGTACCATGTCAAAATCCTCAGAGTCTGCAGAAGGAGCAGCTGGGGATACAGGGAAAGGTGCATGGCTGAAGGTGGGATGCAGAACTGGGGTGTGGAGGTGACTGAATTTGGAAGGCATGTTAATGGTCAGGGCAAAAACCTTAACTGCCGTATCAACAGGGAATTAATGTAGGGAAAGCAAATGGGTAGATGGGGCCTGAGTAGGGAAAGAACTAATTAGAATCTCTTAGTTTTGAAAGAAATTATAAACTGATGTACCACTGCACACTAGTCTAATTTAGGTCTTTGGTAGAAGCCAAATTTCTTCTACTTTTCTGTGAGAAAGGCAGTATAGTACCTGCTATATTCCTGGAGGAAGACTGGGAGATGGACTACTGAACTTTAATAAAAAATTTGTAGCCAATATAATGATTTTTCTTGCAGTCTGCTTGCAATTTTTTACCCTTCTAGATTAATGACAATATAACGTAACATTGTCATGTTGTGGAACATGCCTAAACTTAAATACATATTGCAGACCTGAAGTTTGTTATTTACTTGCTCATAATTCTTCGCATTTCATTTATCTTACAAGGTTAAACTGGTCTTACGAATTTCACTATCAATTTCCCTTTCAGAATTTCTTTTGCTGACACATTTCAGTTTCCAGCCTCACAAAGAATTTTTGTTTTGCTTTGGATTCTTTCATCATTCAGATTTTTGATTGTTATTAGTGCCATTGAAAAAAATAGAAAATTGTCAGCAAATATCCAGATTTTTCAAAATAACAACCCTCATTCAAGAGTCTGAACTTTGTAAGGGTGCTCACTGTAGTCTTTCACAGACTTTGACATACATCATTCCTTCTGGTGGCCCTTAGCAAGGAACCTCTGTGTCTTTCTACTTCTGTTAACATTGGGGATCCTGCTAGATTTCAGTGGAAGAAGGACTGATCCCTAGTGATCAGGATTATCTTTGTACTCTAGCAGATCATCTCTTATCCTCTTTCTCCGAATATCTAATCTAACTAATCTAGCTAGCTATTTATACCATATTCATCACTAGGTTTTTTGAATGCCATACAATAAAATCAAACGGGTCAAGGCCCAGTGATTTTTTTTTTATCCCCTTCCATCTTAAATATGTAAGGATTTTTTTTTTTTTGTTAACTCTGATGTGATTGCTGAAGGAAAACTAAGGCAAAAAGCTAGATTTTACACATGGATAAAAAGAGCATTAGTTTATGCAGGAATTTCTGTACTTTTGGGCTGGCTGCATAGACAGCTTGAGCCCTCCAGCTCTTAAATATAAACTTTCGTTCAAGATACTTTTACCCTCTCTGACTTCAGACGTATGGTTGCATTAAAACACTTCATTATTAGGAACATCATTTTAATACGAAAAAATGTTTTCTTTTTTTGGTGTGTGATATTTTGGTATATGACCATAAACATCAAACAAACAAGCAGAGTGATTTTTCCTTTGTTTGCTATTTAAAAGCACCCCATACATGTTAATTATCAAGCAGGGAGCATACAGGGAAAAGCACAGTCTCTCTAACAGGCTACATCCAATAAAGACACCAAAATCATAACATTCCATGCAGAGCAAGCATAAATAATCTGTTTATCTCCTTTTTGCCATGCTATAATAAGAAATGAAATTGCTAACGGTGCTGATATTTAGGTTGTTATAATTAGATAGATGATCATTAACATCCCCGTTAAATGATCTGGGATACTTTCAACCTCTCTCTAGGGAATTGTCTTAGCTTCTCTCCTGACTGAGCCGTCGGACTACACATGAAAGGATTTAGCAGTATTTTCCAGGGTGCAGTTACAAGCCCTACTACAGGAGATGTAGTTTATATAGACTCTTCTGGCAGAATTTAAACCAGTTCCTTGAATGAAATAATCCTGATCAGAAAAAAGACAGGTTTTTTTCCTAGCATATCCAATCCTACTTTAGCATTGCCTAGCTGTCCTGGTTTCGGCTGCAACAGAGTTAATTTTCTTCCTAGTAGCTGGTATAGTGCTGTGTTTTGGATTTAGGATGAGAATAATGTTGGTAACACACTGATGGTTTAGTTGTTGCTGAGCAGCGCTTACACTAAGTCAGGGACTTTTCAGCATCTCATACTGCCCTGCCAGCGAGGAGACTGGAGGTGCACAAGAAGCTGGGAGGGGACACAACCAGGACAGCTGACCCAAACTGGCCAAAGGGATATTCCATACCATATGACATCATGCTGAACAAAAAACAGGGGGGAGTTGGCTGGGGGGGTGGGGCTGCTGCTGGGGAACTGGCTGGGCATCGGTCAGCAGGTGGAGAGCAATTGCATTGTGCATCACTTGTTTTGTATATTCTTTTATCATTATTATTATTATTATTTTCCCTTCCTTTTCTGTCCTATTAAATGGTCCTTATCTCAGCCCACAAGTTTTACCTTTTTTTCCAATTCTCTCCCCCATCCCACTGCGGGCAAGTGAGGGAACAGCTGTGTGGTGTTTAGCTGCCTGCCGGGTTAAACCACGACACTACTATAGTTGTGCCAGTCATGGGTGGGAAATATCACATATATAAAGGATCCATCAAAATGTCTTTTTTTTTTTTCCAGTTGTTGATGCAGTGAATTGGAAATGCACATTCTGAGGTGAAACATGGCATTCAGACACTCCCCTAGGAAATGACTAGGTTTTTCCCTAAGCCTTAAATCTACTAGCCAACATTTTAAAGTTAAAGCATTCTCAAATACCAAGGAAAGCTTGCAGTCTTCAGGCTTTTCGTCAGCCTCTTAAATAATTATTTCAACAGCTGGTGGATGCCAATTGTCATAGCTCAAATGCACATACAAGGGATTTGTTTGCTTTTTTAAATGGCAACAGGAAAAATAGGTGAACAGCATCTTAAGTAATTTCATCGTGGCCTTACATATGTATAATGAGACTGCTTAGTGAGCGTTTACAAATGTCTTTCATAAAGTTTTAGTGCTCTACTACTACACTACTAGCAGAGCATCCCCAGTTAAAGTTGTCCCGGATAAAATGTGGCAATAACGGTTGTAAATTAGGTAGCATTCCATAGGCATTAAGGAGCCCCTGAGAACTGCTAGCTTATCCTCTCTGGCCACCTGGGTGCAAACTCCAATCTCGTCAGGAATCCAGCCAGTTTACTGGCTTTACTATGTCTTTGGTGGACATTTGTCCTTACAGAAAGACAAAGCACAACATATTTGGTGATATCTAGACAGGAGGCATCTGGGATTAGTGAATCTAAAGCATGAATTTCTCATCCACCAAGACCTCATGATATATTTATCTATATCTACCTCTCTCAAGCTTTCAGTCTCACATCTATCTGCCTATACCAGTTGCTGGCTTAGTCCCGTTGTGAATGGGACACTGAGCCGTGCACCCACCAAAGGGATCAAATGAAATGCATATACTGCACCAGAGGATACTCTGAAGAGGCTGTTGGTGACTTTGCTCCCACCTTTACCCCTGGTATCATGCCCCATATCAGGCTACGGTTCAGAAACACAGTAAGTCTAGCTTTATAGCTTATAGTACTGGACCACTTCAATATAAAGCTATTCTGTTGGTAGAAAGTCAGGACATCAAAAAATACTAAAGAGCTTGATCAGTCAGGATTTATACCAGGTGAGAGATTTTCTGTTTCCCTGCAGCCAGCATAAAACCAGCACAAGCTCTGTATCTGGTCAATTCAGCAGAAAGGTGGTCAGGTACTCATGGCAGATCAAGTTATTGCTGGCGTGTGACCCAGCAGCATGCACAGCTCTCATTAATGACAGAGGACAACAGTCCCATGCACACGTACACATACACACACACCCACAAAAATGCTTTTATAGCCCTTCATTTTCCCTATAGTTATTTTTCCTTGCATGTCATATACATCAAACTATTTCAGTCCTCTCTTTTCCTCTTCTGTAATGAAGAACATTCACAAGAGCCTGGGAGGAACTGGTTAGCAGGACACTTGCACTGTTTCACAAGGCAGTAACCTGAATTACACCTCTCTGCTCCCCACATTGGAGGTTTGGGTAATGCCTTACTGCGAGACAAGAAGAAATCTGCAGCTTAAGTTCATGCAGTGGTGTTCAAAGGGAAGCAAAGACCTGGTACTTCAGAAAGAAAAAAAATATATACACTGATGTGCCCTGTGTCCTATTACCAGAGCTTACTGCTACGCCCTTGCCTATGTACTGTTAGCAAAACAAGCAAACCAAATGTGGGATCCCAGGGTCACAACCGATCCCACAATATGCCACCTTTTTTTGAAAATATCCTCATACTTAGTTCTTTGTTAGTAGTTTTTCAATTTCTCAGTTGCAAAACTGAGAAAGATAAAACACAGTAAAGCTGAGCTCCCTCCATCCAGATTTGAGGTCCTGGACTGAAATACTAAGCAGATAGTTCTCAAAATTACACCTGGCTAGTTATACAAAGTGGAAGTTTGGAGAGGAGCCCGGTGCAAAACCAGCCGTCCGCAACACAGGTCTGGCTGTAATCCCCACCGCTAGCCATCTGAAGTCGAATATAATGCCAGGTGGTAGCTAACAGTAACTGAACTTTCTGGCTCTTTTCAGTGTCCTTCAGCAAGCTGGGGCATCCAGGGACCTGCAAGTCTTAAGTGAAAGCAGATGTCACATTTTGACTCGGCAATTATTTTTGCCGTTCATGTCAAATACAAATCTTGCCTCCCAGTTCAGTGTCAAGGCTCCCGGGTTTCACTGCAGTCGGTGGAATTTTTGCCATAGGCTTTGATGGGCATAAGGGATGTAATTTCAACAGTACATGGTAATTTTTTGTATGTTTGCAGGATTTCATCCTAAGGAAGCTATTTGGAAAATAAGGAATAGAAGAGCATTTTCCTTATGAAATTATGATACTTTATCAATGTGTCTCAAATTTGTCAACAGTTGACAGGAATATCTAAAAAATACTTAACAAATTGGAAGAGCTGCATGTTATTTTGTTTGAACCTAAAAGGTTTCAGTCCTGCAGTGCTCAAGCAAACAAAAAGTCTGTGAAATTTTACTTGAATAAACATTGCAGGCTGGTGCTAACTTGTTTTTGGTACTGACACAGCCCAGCAATTGGCCAACCAAGAAAAACCAGACAAGGAAAACAATGTGAGAGGTGCTATAATATATAGTCCTGCCTCTCGAGCCAGGAAGACAAAACCAAACACAATTTCTGAAAAAAATCACAAGAGTTTTTAGTCAGGAAATATCACTTCATGATCTGTACATTTACCCAGCACAGTAAGACCAATGCTCCATCAAAGGCACTAGAACATTTTACAATGGAGACCAACCATGGTTTTATGATTATCGTCATCAGTTCAAGTAACCACCACAAATAGCTACAGAGAAAAAGCAAGCTTGCAGAATATCTCACAGTGAAAAAATAAGCTATTAAAAATAAGACAAACAAACTAGAAAAAAATCCCAAGCCACAAAGAATCATTCCAGGTATTCATTTTACATGCATTTAGGGTGAAGCGCAATCCAAAGAAAGAATGCCAAATACCATAAATGTGCATCTATCCTATGTTCATTGTAAGCTTTCCACTTTTCCCTTTCCAAAAGCATAGCCATGGTGCAGATGGATGAGCCCTTTCTCTTTTCCTTGATCTATTATTTTACCCTCTAAATTTTATTCTGCCCTTATTTTTTTGTTTCATTTGTTGAACTACTAAAGTAGATTTGAAAATCAGATTCTTCCTACTTTTCAAAACATTAGTTAATAGGAGCACAAACGGGATCTAAACCACTTTCATTTTTATATAGCTTTCTGAATATATTGTGTGGATGATGCACATGGTACCACACAGTACATAATCACAATAGAGACATCGAAGTGTTCGAAACCAATGAATTTGGCTCTCATACATCATGAGACATGCTTAAAAAAGAAGCTTGAAATATGCTGAAATACTACTGAAATCTCCTCAGTTCCTTCTGGTTAATCAGTTAGTGAAGAATATGCTATAAAAATTGAAACTGCACTAGACTTGCACATTTTGCTTTGCAACTGCAAAGGCGGGGAAGACACAGTTAAAGCAGAATGATAGCTGATGCTTGCATGATTCTGGGATTTGAAGAGAGAGAAATAAGTACTCACAAAACCCCGCATGATATAGTGGGATACCTGAGCTAAGAATTGGAAACCTGAGGACACTGCACAAGGGAATTTACCAAGGCTGACAGGAGTTGAGGGAAGGTACTTTTCATTTTACTAAGTAGATAAAACAGAGGGAATTCATAAGCAGAAGACAATAACATGATCAAAAGATGACAGAGAGCTCTACTCATCCTTCACCATATACAACTTCATGACTACTCATACCATGGCCCAGACTTAGATAAGATCAGCTAATGGATGGAAAACAGGAAAGTAAAGAAACAAGACAGAAACTAGCTGGTGAGCAGATGAGAGCTTTATGGAGAACTTGCAGCCATACTGTCTCCTTCATCTAAATGTATATAAAAGCATTTGGTCGGTGCTGTTCACAAGAGCTTCTTCCTCACTCATACTTGTGAGCAGACATCATGTCAACTCTACTTTAATGGGCTAAAAGCTCATCCTCCAGTTTGAACTTCTCATCTGGACACACTTGACAGTCCTTGCATTGCAATTCACCCCTCCTAAAACAGGTGACTAAGACAGGGTAGATGAATCAGTCTCTGGAAATCCAGGGCCAATTAATCTTGCCGACTGCAAGGAAGTCATGGGAGGAGGTTAGGCACAGGCATCTGGCTGCCCCAGCACTGCTTGGTGAGACAAATCCCACCTGGACTCTGACCTTCCAGCTCCCTGAGCAGTGCTTTCTTCCATCTGTGGTTCCTTCCTGGCAGCCAGTGACCTTGTCTCCGACTTCTGCATTTGCCCTCTTCACCTTTGCCTGATAAAAGTACCCCATACAATACTTCTACTATAATAACATAAAAAGAACCCTACTCATGAAGCCTCCTCAACAGCATAGATTACTGCAAGCAAATCAAGCCTGTCCTTTGTACTCTATACTGGCTTCCCAAAGAATCCCAAAGAATATGAGATTCCTCAGCTTACTGTAGCTAAAAAACATGCCTAATGCTTCAAGGTGATAACCATAATAATAACATCATTCCTCAGACACACCGGAGCCTACCAGAGTGAACCTTGTTTGTGTAGGAAACTGGGGTAAGGCAACACTGAGAAACAATCTTTACTGTCTTCTGTTCCAACCGCAAACCTGCGAGCTTCTACCTGCCATCTCCATACAGGGAGGAGGAGCACAAACAATTAAAACCAGAAAACCTCCAACCATCAAGGTAGACCTCCAAAGTCCGTGTGCAGTAAGACAACAAACAGGGTTTACTCAGATCTTTGGAGCTTGGAAAAGGTACGACTTATGAGTAATATGGAGGAGGAATCGTTCTGAGGTGGAGTAGAGGAAAGCTTAGTTTATAGTTATGCCCCCCATCCCATTTAGCAGGCTAAAGCATGATTAATTTGTTCTGCCTGGTTGGGTTGTGTAAGAGGGATGTGCTGAGTCCTAAGATAAGAGCAGTCTAATATCACTCACTATATCAAACCATTAAAAGCTCCTTCTTCCAGAGCCCAGCCTACTCAAGGAGGTTACAGACAGCTGGCAGTCTACCTTTGGTGTACGATCTTAGATGAAATTGTATCACTCCTTATATCTATTCATAAAGAACAGAAGCAATGGCCAGAGAACACACACTTTATTAAAAAATTCTTGGATCATACATAAATTCTTTTGGTATTGATATTCTTTATATACCACACAAAGAGCAGCATATCTTTATGGTCTAACTCAGGCAATTTCTATGGAGCAGGGAGAAAATGTGTTGGCTTCAGAGTCACAGAGTCACATTATACATTTATACATACTGTTCCGGTAAGCTTGTTATAAGCCCAGGTAGCAAAATGTGATTGATTGGTGTGCTCTGCTCCTTCTGCCTAGGCTAAGGTCAGTGGGCCATATTCTGCAGTCCTTACCCTGTTGCCTCTTGGTTTTTTACTGCCTGAGTCTGGGAGACATCAGTGAGAAAGCTGCCTTCAGCAAGAAAAGCTGAATAAAAACTTCAAAAACTGGTCCTGTATTTGGTCTGCTATCTTTTGAAAAATCTGTTGAGACTTGTGGTAACAACATGAGGCTGTAGCTTCTCCAGAACCTGAGTTTTGAACAGCACAGACCGAAACACAGAGCCAAAGCGGCAGCAACCCTTTCCGTACCCCAGATAGCAAAAAAAAACCAGAACAGGAGCCTATTCTGCAGAGAAGGACAAGGACTCCTTGCCTCTTCCCAAGCATGTAAAGAGATGAACTTTGCAATGTGGCCTGCAAGCAGCAAACGTGAGCCCCTCGGGGCTGGAAGGAGCTCAGGGACTTACTGAGGTGCTTGCCTCGCCAGGGGTCTGCCGGAGGCTCCCTCTCCTACAGGGATGGAGTGTTGGCAGGAATGCTGCTCCTGATGCCGAGCAGCCGCTTGGCAGAGGATAAGAGCCGTCCTTGCAGGTAGGCCAGCCTCGGGTCATTGTGGGGCTTTACAAATCAAAGCCAATGCCAGCACCGCGCGCTCAGAGCAAGGCAGCCCAGCTGCAAGAATTTCGAGACGGCTTCCAAATATGCCTGAAACAGGGTCTTGGTTGGGGTGAGTGAGGCAGTGGTGAGGCTGTGGGTGACAAAGGCGTGAATCACAGGAATGAGGTCTGCTTTGGAGAAAAGGTAACCGGAGATAAATGTGAGGAAAAATGTCCTGCTCAATTAGTCTTGGATTCCAGGTATCCAGCAAGAAATGGAAAGCTAACCAGAACTGGGAACATGAGTAATAAGTGGCAGATACACACCTTCCCAAAGGGGCAGATATTATCCCTACCATAACTCCCGATTGTTTTCCCTGTGTTATTAACAGCAACGCGCTCTTATCTGGATGGCACTGCAGCCAACTGGCCCTCCTCCATGCCTCAATCCTGCGTGCCAGGGGAGACAATCAACCTTTCTAACCAAATCGGTAAAGACAAAAACACAGAGCTGCATTTTATCTGCAAAACCAAAGACACACAGCAACCCACGCATCCTCACTACCTGCCGAATCTACAAGTAAAACAACCCGCTCTCTGAAGTGGTTCTGGCAGCTCCAAAACTGAAGGAGAAACCCTCCTGTGTTTAGGGTCAGACAGATAAAGGACCTCAAGGTCCTGCCAACAGAGAAGCTTTTGGTGAGCTGAAAGGCACACGTGTGGACTGCTCTGCCTTCAGCAGGTTCCCTTGCACTTATTCCCAGGTCGGCTGTGAAGCTGCTTCTACTTAAGACTCCATTCCTTGGGCTGAGAAACCCCTCCTTCCTATAGGGGACAATGCCTCCTTTTTTGTTTTTTTTTCTTTTTTTTTTTTGGTGCAGAACATCAAAGGTGCCTGAACGTGTTCCGGCTTGTACAACAGACCTATAGTGATTTTCGTCATCCTGGATAAAATATATTAAGTAGCAATGTTTTCCTGATAAAGGGTGTAGAATTATGGGATTCATCCAACAAAATCTCACTCTTTGTTACTTCTGGAGTTATTTCTACAGCGTGCAACTGAGTTCAGAGTACCACTCTGCTAGACACAATACTCATGAAGCCTAAGCTTATACCATTTAGTCTATTTCAATGCCAATCTTACTTTGCCTCACCTTTCAAAAGGCTGAAGATTTTGCAATTTGTTTCTCTTAACTAAAAGGAAAAAAAAGAAAATTCCACCAAGGCAACCCTGATGACAACCAATGGGCTGCCAAGAAAAATAAAATAAATATGTTTTTCTCCGAAACAACGTTACCCTTCCCCACAATACTGACCTCTGAGACAAGGATTGTTTTGAAAGCGTCATCTCCCTCATGCTATTTAAAGGTGGGGGTAGGGAAAAGCTTTTCAAACAGTGTCAGGCTGGACATGGTCCACCTTTCATCGTATTTCAAATGGATTGCCTTTGAAATGCAGGTAGAGCAAAACACCTGACTGAACACCCACCTTCTCACATCATTTGCTAAGGTTTTCTTTATCATATAGAAATGTTACATCTGTTATTAAAGATTCAAATATATAACAGTATGCAGACTCACATTTGTGCACACACAGATACGCAGTATTTCTAATCTAATACTAGGAAGGCTCCAGATATATTTGTGGCTAGGCCAGAGTCCAAATTTAGGAGGGGAGGGGGAAAGTGCTTAAAAAGTTAAAATTTTCAAAGATAGGGTATTTAGACAAACAAGTCTTGCTCATTTCAGTGCAAAGTGAATATCTAAATATCCAAGCTGGCTTTGAGAATGTCAGCCTTAATCTCTTTGTGAATACGTTTCTAGATTTCCTTTCTCATCTGACTGAAAAAGCCTCAACTCTCGTTTATAGTGCTCAGAACTTTTCCTTGCTGTAATTGTGTTACTGCATACAAACCAGGAGAACCTCAGTATAAACAGGCTGCTCTCATTTTGCTTTCCAACGTGAGTGACATAAAGAAAGAACAAACATTTTTTAATTCTCTAAAGTGTTGGCGCTGGGAAGGGATTCTTTAAAAACAAGTACTCTTGGTTTTCATCATACTAGAGCACAGTCAGAGCAATTCTGCTGAACTTACAATTCTGTTGAAATTACCTCCATGTAAAACTGGTTTAAGTGAGACAGACTTGAACTAGAACAAATAGATATTTTTGACCAGTCATTGTCAAGTTAATGTTTCTCATGAGCAAACTCAGAGGGCCAGACTCGCAACCAATTTCGGTGTCATTGCATCTGCTTACATTAGTGGTACATTTGACTCAGAATCTTTTCAAGTGGTGTATTAGCCAGACAGTAGATCAATAAACAACAGATAAACAAGTATCTTCTTTAGAAGAGTGCAAGCATTTCTACAGAGGAAGGAATATGACCGTTAGGATGTTCTTTAAACTGTAAACACGTCATTATCCAGATGTTTAATTCTCCTCTTAGACTGCACAATAATAAATACAAATAAACACTTTTAAAAAATCTGGTTAACATTCCTCAGAACAACTTAGCAAACTATTATTTTTTCAAGATGAGGAAATTCTATTTGCATTCCTGCTTCCTCATTACTACATGCTTTGTATTTTTGGTCAAATGATCCTCAAAGCTGAGTATCCTCAAGTCTCACAGGAGACAGGAAGCACCTTGGAACGCCGATGACCAAGCTGGCTACTCATTTAGCATCCCCAGCTATTTGCAGATTCAGCCAACATTTATGCAGTTAACGTATCCAAGGGTTGGGTTGTACACAATTAGACAGAACACAGTGACATAAATTGTCCAAGTCACTCTTTTTACATCTTTAAAAGATGTCTTTTGAAAAGGTTTTTGCTTATTTATGAATATTCTAATAGGCATAGTGCAATTCTGCCCAAAATATCCACATAGGACACTCAGTAGGAATCTGTTCAGTGCTTATAGGAAACCCACTTCCATTAAGCAACTGATCTTTGTCAGTCCCATGAATGCTCACCATAAACAAGTTCACTGTATCTGTTCACACTGCCTATCTCTTTCCTTCCTCCTGCAATCTGCAGCACCACTGATATACCTGGAGCTTCTGAAACCATTTATTTTCCACCCTGTGGCTACTTACTGCCCTGGCAGGCTTTGCTCCGTCACTTAGAGTGGGAAAAGCTCTTAAAACCTTGCGGGGAATAACAAGGTTGCTGGGGCCAGGCAAGGAAGTTCAGCTCCAAGTGCGGAGATAGGGAAGTGACTGGCAATGGGAGGGATTCTTTAGGCAGGGATGGAAAGTGTTAGGGGTGGAAGGAGGAGAGAAGGCATATGAGTAGAAGGGAGTCAGATATCTGACTGGAAGACTCAGGAAATGTTAAAGCAAAAAAAAAAGGGGGAGGTTAGAAATACATTAGTCCATGACTGGCACACTTTCATGACTTAGTTACAGCAGCAGGATGAATTTGGGATGAAGGAGCTGGCTAATACGTGAAGAACAGGAAGACTTTGTTATTAAAAAAAAACCCCAAAGTCAATGCAGTGGGAAAGGAATACATATTCTTTTGCTTTGACTCATTTCTTTTGCCTTTGTTTTTTTCAGTAAGACCTGGCAGGGATTTGCTGTGCCAGGGGCACTTCACTCTGCTACTCCTCTCAGGTCCCATTTCCAGCTACAAACTGACTGAACCAACGGGAAGAGCTTTGCTGGGGGTATGGTCAGGACTGCAGACAGTGATGACCCAGGCAATTAGAATGCATGGAAGCAGCATGTATTTTCTAGAAGCAGGAACCACTTTTCTGAGTGTTCTGCCACAAAACAACTTCGTGCCGCATGAAGAGGCTGCCGTGGCATCCAGCTGCTACAAACGCTTCGAAAGAGCCTGTTTGTTTAGACACGTAAGAGTTTAAACTTCATTTTCCTAACCTCTCAGGTTCTAGTTAGAGCTTTTTGGGAGGAAAACATACTGACTTTCGCATTTCTGTAAATGCTACAATTTCAAATTTCAGGAACTCTTGCTTTTAATATTTTTCTTCCTTTGGCTATTTTATGTTCCTTTTTTTTCCCCTACATGTTTGGAGATTGTCCAAAGAAATTAATTAAACTTGAAGGACATGATATTTGTTTCTTGTTTCAACCTTTTTCCCAGATTCCTGCTGCTGGGCGTTGCCCTTAATTAACAGCATTTTTGTTTGAAATCACATACTTAATGATCCCTATGTTCTCTTTGTTTGGTTTAGGTTTTTCCTATTTCCTTCTTCTGTTTCTTTTTTTTGTTTTGTTGTTGTTAAAAAATGTAAGTTTATTTATTTGCAAAGACTATACTGTTTATCCAAGTGAATAGTACCTTTAAGTGGAAAAAGAAAAGCCAAGCAATTTCACTGCTTCTTTACTGTCTCAGCTTAATAGCTCTGTGGTTTCTATTTTTTTTTCTTTTTTGTGTGTGTTTCTAGTTCCAGCTGCGCAACACACATCAAACCAGTCTGTGGTTATACTTCTTGGTAAACTACGCTACTTAACATTTCATTTAAAAAACAATTAGTCTTTCTTCCCCCCAAGAAAACAAAATGAAACTACAATAAGATTCTTTCAGTTATTTCCACAGATACTGGATAATTGATTTCCGCTGTAAATTAAAAAAGCATTTTTCTGTTTTGTTGGCAACACCAGATCTTTTTAATTTAATTAATGTTTCAAAAGGTAAACTGATTCAATTAGGATAACTTTTCAATGGAAATAGCGAGATGCAGAAGAAAGCATTTTTCAAAGTTAGTTGAAAGATCTTGTGTGACTTCCCCATGAGAGGAAAGCAGCCCACTTTAAATCAGCTGAGTTTCATCAATAAAAGGAGAATGGGGCCTGGTGGAATCACTCTGGAGCTGAGCTGCTTGCAAAAATATTTTATTTCCCACAGTAATTTTTAAAAAAAAAATTTCTAATGTAAAGATACTTCCCCAAGTGGAACAATAACACGCTGCCGATCTGCCCAGTAACTGCTTGAGATGGATAGCACCTATGCAAGGTGACCTACTGCGGCCAGTAACTGGGCAGTAAAGCCGACGGTCCTTTCACATCCCTCCTCACCCCCCTGCTCTGCAGATGCAGCGGGAAAGGGACTGTCCTTTTTCAGTCTGTGGGGACAGTGACTTCACACGAGGATGAGCATGAAGAGAACCAGCCAGGTCAGGCAGTGCGAGCTGAGGACTCTGAGGTCTGAAAGAGCCCAGGACTAACACCTACCAGCTTTAAAGCCCCTACCCACTTTAATAGTTGACAAGAGCAGCAACACTGGTTTATGGGACCCAAAAATCATCCTCTCTTTCTCATTAGGAGTGAGATAATGTTACCCTGAAACCAGTGAGAAACAGTAATTCTACTTGCTATGTTCAAAACCAGTCAGTTTTTAAGGACAGGCTTATACAGTCCCTCCTGGAGCCCCAAAACCCAGGAAAATCTGTTCTTCATTAAGGCTTTGGGTCATATGCCATTCAGCTGCGTGCCTGGGACCCCACTGATACTGGATTGTGGGACTGACATGCAGAACAAAACCAGTGCGTAGTCCCTTTCATGCTGCATTTCTCCAGTGGACATATTTCAACCTGAAGCTGTAAATGGCTTAAAATGCGGGCCCTGCCTGCCTCATGATTCATGCCCAAACCTCCCACTGATGCCACTGAGGAGGGGCACGTGGGAAGTGCAGGACGTGTTGCCTGTTCTCATGAATGGAGGCTATAGCATCTCCTTCAAAAAAATCTTTTCCTTAATCATCAGGAATGACATCTGCTTTTGGTGAAGACAACTCAAGTCAGCTAAAAGATGATGGGGAAACGACCTCCTGCTTTCACCTCTGAAGTGACTAGGTAATCATTTATCTTTCTTTTAAAGCAGGAAACATATTCCTTTTACATTTAGATAAGGGAAATGGAACACATCCAGCAAAAAAACCCAGCCATCCTCCAGCAGACCACCGAAGTCAGACGGATGCTGGCACTAAAGGAGGCTCACTTAGGTAGACTTGGGAAAAACTACTGAAAAGAGCTTTTCCAGAATTCAAGCCCCCGAGCTGTGCAATGGAGAATTACAAAATCTCTGAGAACATGAGCTAGCAGAGTGTGCATGACACTCAGAAATGCCTACATAGCGAAACCTAAAGGAATGGGTTTTACAGGGTGGTCAGCCAAAGAGACTTTTTGTTGGTGATGTAATATTTGTAACTTGATAATCTGCTTGAGAAATGTGATGAAGAAGTTGTTCCTGGAACTATTTTAAACTGCCTTGGAGCCTGCATGTGTATTTGTAGCTGAACAGTTAAAATAAATACATGTTAGAAAAACACCGATGTCTTCATTAGTTGAGCTTAATGCATAATACAAAGCCCGTCTCTCTTCTCAAGCTCAGCAGTTTGGCTAACAGGCCAGACAGCATTGTTGACAATACAAATTACTGACTAATTCCTTTCACACACCTTGATAAGGAGATAAGATAAAACCAGACATACTACAGGTGTTTACACTGGTGTGACACCTTGGTATCCCTGATCGTACCATGTCCTACTCTCTGCTCATCTGCCAAGGACTACCAATACATTTGTATTTAGAAGTTGTTGGGTGAAGATACAAGCAGCACTGGGAACAGGAGGGGAGGATAACCACTCCTCACACACAGTAACATTTCTCAGACTATGAAACAGTGGAAGGTGGATCACTCTTTTCTCCTGGTGAGGCTGGGCCATGGTGGTGAAGGAGTATGAGTTGGACAGGGAGAGGAACAAACTAAAACAAGAGGCTTTCCTCCCTGAGTCAGGAAAATAGGGACTCTTCCTGCTCCCAGCCCTGTCTAGACACATCATTCAATGATCCAAATGGAAAACGTTTAATTCATTCTTGGGGCAGGAAGCAGGATACACTCCTCCTGTGTTGAGGCAAGTCCACTCCAACAAACCCCTTTGCTATCTCAGTCCTGCAAACTGCTAATCAGGGTATCAACCATAAGAGCAGTTTGCAACTTGGTATTGCAAAAAAATTTACTCTATCCACACCTTAACAAATTAGGCAAGTACATAGTCACAGTCTTTCTGCCCCTGCTTCCTGCCCCAAATTCCCACTGGGAACAGACATTCAAGTCTCCCTGTTCCACCATCACCATTCCTGTATCGCATCTAGCTTTTATATGACATTTGTGGAGTGAGGATAGTTACAGTTCTGGTAAGAAGATCATGTATTCAATATGTCTTATGACATCCCACATAAAGCTGTACCAGCATGTTTTCAGAAGGTAGAAGGAAGGTACAAACACAATAGAAATAATAATCAAGCAACCTTAAGCAGAGGGGGAAGGAAATGAGCTAATTTCCAAATGCTCAGTGCCCAGTCATGGAGACCGAGGGCAGGTAAACAGGAAAAGAGAGGAAGGAGGAGGTCATTACACCTTTGGCTAGAGAAGCTTCTCGGGGCAGCTGTTTGGAGTGGCTACTGCACTTATCTTTAAGAGGTGAGGAAAGATGTAGGCTGAAGAAGTGTTCGAGGCAGGCTAGTCCTTGAATGGGTTCTGCAGTCCATATAGCCAGCCATATAAGTCAGTTGAAACATTTTGATGACTTGAACATTATTGTTAGATGCTTATTAAGACTATGCATAGTCCTGCTAAATGCATTTTTGTTCTTTTAAATTTCTGTAATTTCACATCACTGTAAAACTACAATTTTAATTCTTACATTGAGTTATAAATAAAAATGCATCTTGGCTAGTGATAAAGTTGATTCTTAGCATCTGATTCATAGTACGCTCACGGGGAGAAGATGAAACCTCCCCAATCTCTGCTCCCTCACACCTCATTCCATTTATGTTCCTTTGAATAGTGGGGGCTGAAAGCTGGAAGAATACTAGGTCAGATCTGTTGAACAGGCTAGACTCACTCTGGGTTCATGGTGATTTGCAAGAGCAGAAGCCCACAGGCTGAGAATTCACCAGAAGAGAATGCCATGTCAAGGCACAAAGATAGGCTTTTCTCCATACCGAGGGTATCGGGCGTTGCCAGGGGCATATTCCATGAAGAGATTTGGGGGTTTGGTGCTCAGCCATGCAATACACACTCAGGCAGCCTGCTGATGGAGGCTTCGTGGGTCATGATCCAGGGCAAAGTTGTCATATTTCCCTGCAAAATGTGTCCTAGAGGTGAAAGCAGAGGATGCTTAGGACACCACAACCTCTATGCAGATTAGCACAGGCCCAGCAACACTCAGGCATCTGAAAAGCCCTTAAGTCTCTTAATGGATCTTCTCGTAAGCCTTAAAAAGGTAGGGAGGTAGGGCCAGGGAATCTGAGGAATGTGTTGATTGAGTGACTTCCATCAGTGGGAAATTTGCAGGATCCTGGACTTAGCTGTCCCAGTGGGAATTGTGGCAACAGGGCACTGAGAGTAATATGGGCTGTCTTCCCCCACAGTTCAAGAGATGCTGGCACAACAAAGTGTAATTTAAATTTCCCTGCTCCTGTTTCAGGGAATCCATGTCTATATCTTTGAATTTTCATTTAATTCTCCTTTTTCCTTTGCTGCTTGTATTATTCTCTCCTTATCCCAATAATCCAAAAGTGTTATTTTCTCTCTAATTTGTTCCCACAGATGGCAGGGTAGGGAAATTGAAAACTGAAGTCAGAGACCTTGGGAGTATAATGAAAATGAAATCATGTGCTTCCAGATTAAAAAGAGGAAACGTATTAAACCTTTAAAAATACAGATTAATCAATTATGTATGCAAAAGAGGACACAAGAATTACAGTCATGAAAAGCAGAAGGAAATTCAGAAGTACAGTATATGCCTCTGGGATCCTCCTGACTCAAATCCAGCAAAGGGATGTATTTTCCCTCCATGCATGCCCATAAATCCCATGAATGTCAAAGGGACACTGTTAATTTAGAATAGGCCCAAAATTTAGGTTTAGCGAAAAGAAAAAGAAAAGAGGTTTCATAAAACATTATCATAACAGCAACAGCTTTAAAAATTTTAAGCACATTTCAGTGACCATTAAAGGGGGGAGAAAAAGAGGGAACTGAACAACTTCTTTCACATTGTTACAATTCCCACACCAGAGACTATAATTTACAGACACTGCTATATTTGCTTTCATTATGCGTTATACTAGTGGAAGAGGCCTGTGGCAGTCCAAAATGGATGCGCCAGGGAACGATATGGAGAAGCACCTTGGAAAGGATGCCTTGTGCTCTTTTGGATAATACTATGACCTGGCCTGCCAGCAATACCATAGGAAAGAGAGGGATCAAAATGCTGCCACCTATGTTTAGTGTTTAGTATTCTGCTGTTGGAACCCTTGGGAGATACTCAGGGTGTCTTCTGTGTAAGATCATAAAGAAGGGAAAAAAAAAAAATTAAGTGCCCATATATGTGTGCTTGGAGGGCCAAATTTTATTCTACCAAATTGTCTGGAACAGTAAACTAATTCTTAAAACTAATATAAAAGTAACTCCTCACAGTGTTGATGGTGTTTTCCTAGCATTCTTCTCTTCTGTTACTCTGACTAGGTTTCCAGGACCATGTCTTAGCATGAGGAGTGAATAACTCACTGTTGTGTTGACAAATTACATAAATGTAAAATTTATATCATTTTATATAGAAACACAGACTGACAGAGATCTCCTGGAGATGTAAGTCCAAATCCTTATTGTCTCAACCAACCAGCGATATGTTAAGAACATTTTAATTAGTGTCAAAACAAAACCAATGGAATATTTGCCCTAGGCCCTCTTCCCAAACTTCTCAGAACTTACCCCAAACTTACTGTAAAACTAGCTGGATTACTTGCCTTCAAAAACTCTTGCAGGGGAGCTATTCTGGATCTTCACCACTCTCGTGGTTCAAAAGCTTCTAATTTTAAATACAGATATATTTATGGCCAGTGGTATTCTTTTGGTTTTGTATCAACATTGACCCGAATAGTGCTGAAATACTGCTTTCCCTACCTGCTCTTTATCCTCCCATCCTCCACAGAATTACATACGTCTCCTCCCAGACTTTGCTTTGCCGAGCCATCCTGCTCTCATCTCATCCACTGAACTTGCCACTCCCAGATCATCCTACCAGTTCTTTTTTGTATCTGTTCTAGATTCAGTTAATGTTTCCTAATATGCCGGGACACAACTACACACAGAGTACTTCATCTGGCTCTTACTCATACCTTACACAACACTATTAGAAGTTTCCTGCCTCTACTGGAAATGCCTCACCAGTGCAACTGGGATGGCGTGTTACTGCTGTGGCCATGTATCCATCAGCCTTTTTCCACAGTTGTCGGCAAGTCAAGAGCTCCTGGCCTAGCGCAGAAATGCTAGTTATTAGACAGCAAATGAACATTTTCTACTCTTAACTATCATCCCATTACTACTACCTCACTTCTCAACATCATTCATGCAATTCTTTCTCTAGGTTATTCTGATTCTCCCACATATCAGCAATGCCTTCCAATTTGGAAGGTCTAGAAAACTTTGTTAATACAAATCTAATTATAGCATTCATTAAGAAAAATATTAAATAAGGTCCCACACTGACTGCTGATGAACTCTGCTAGCTACATCTTAGAAATCCCTAGAAGTTTTTATATAGTTAGAATAAAATAATGCTATTTCTGTTGAAGAGAGAATATTTGTCACAGTCAGTCTTAGAAGTAAAAGGTGAAGATTAACAAACAGAAGAGATGGTTATACAGATGTCAAAGGAGATTTTAGTTCTGGATTTCTCTCTGTCCCCAAGGAACCTTTAGGTCTGCATAAACTGTGAAAGACAAATATCTTTTCTTATCAAGGTATCTTTCTTTCCATAGTGTTTGTCCATACTAAATAGTTCACATTTTACAGAAAGCAGCTTAACACTGTTGATATTATGGAAGCTTTTGTGTAAAGCCAAAAATGTGCACATATAATGTAATAAATAGTTATGACTATGCTATTCAGGTGTTATTGCAGGGGTTGTGGAATTTCACCAAGATTGCTGTAGAGTCTGCATCACTTTGCAACAGATTGGCACTTGGTCTTCTGCTATAGGTTACATTACAGCTTGCAATAACTACAAAATGCAAATATTCAATTTTATCTTTGCCCATACACTGCTTGAAGCATCCACCAGTTTTAATGGTCAGCAGCAACTTCTTAGAAATAAAAATAAGTTTAACTGATACTGTAGAGGCTACATTTCTTTGAGATCCCTGGGAGCAGTCAGATATCACAATCTAGTACACAATTTTGCCCAGTAAATTTCATTTTCATTTAACTTATGTATGATCTACTTTTCCTCTAACATTATATATAGGTATATTATTCCTACCATTTTTCCCATGAAAAGTATATCAGTTGACAGGATTTTGACTCCAGAAGAAAGATCCTTTTTTTTCCATTCCATGTCTGTATCTTGATTTTGTTCCCCATTTCATTTCTTCTTCTTTTTTGGCTTCTTTTCTAATTTTCTGAATCCATTTACAAATTGCAATCCTATTTGGAGAAATAAAATGAGTTAGTTAATTATGTTAAATATACAGAAAAAAACAACCTGAAAAGATACAGATAAGCAAACATTATCCCAGAGTGTATATCTGAGGAAAACACTCTATCTTTACATTTCCTGAAGAATCAAATGCTGTGATTTTTGTGAAAGGAAGCAAAGTATATTAAGAAAATCATCTTTAATGCAACTTTGGAAGTTTTGACATTATGCAAGAAAGGAAAAAGACCTTTGTTGCACAGTGGTGTCGAGCTGCAGTAAATACTGTATTTGTGCAGTTCTGCTATTTTATTTAAATACAAAATAATTACCACACACTTTAATAAAAGCTGAGCAATTTCACAATTATGCACACATGCCATGCTAAACATCACAGTATTCTAATCATCCAACAACTAGAAGCATTTCCCAATTCCCTTTCCAATTCATTTCAACATTAAGGAATATATCCCTTTACAAATACACATACTGACTTTATGAGGCAACTTAAAAGAGATGTTCAGCCATGGCAGAGACTATCATGAAGGAAGCAGAAGTGAGTATTTGGGGCAAGGTCCTATTACGTTAGGTGCCGACTCATTCGAAGTTGGTTGCAGATGGATAATAGGTAGTACACTGTGATTTCCATGCAGCAAATGGGGGTGCTGGGAAGAGATGCTGCATGCTCTCAGTGGTTCTCAAGCTGTTTCCATCTCCATGATGTTGCCCTTCCAGTGACCTCCTTTCTTCAGAATTTATTTCAAAAACCAAAATAGCCTTTCCAGGCTACTTTGAAATTAGTTTACTTTAGGATCAGCTTACCTTAAAAGAAATAAAATATAAATTTGTACGACGATAGTCATCTGTCTGTTCCTCTCCAGTTTATGAACTAGAAGTTACTGTGACTGCTCAACCTTTTTGTCCTGTATGCACTTAACTCATAAGCAATCATACAATATTATGATTTTGTATAGTGTAGGATACCTTTACTATAGTAACAGTAGGATGTTGTCCCAATAGCTTATTCTTACAGCGTGCTTTTGTCCCTTGATCAACTAGTAGTGACTGCCACATGAAGCTGTTATTCTGTATTAGAGGTCCAACACAGCTGCCTGACCTATCCGTGGTTACAGGATTGATTTCAATCTCTGTTCTTAAAATTCCCCTAATTCACCTATTTCGGTGTAGTTTACTTTGTCAGTAAGCCTTTTTTCCATATCTTTCTATACCCTATCTTACGCAGTTTAGGCAGAAAGCATTCTCTTTAAAATGTTTATAAGACCATGTAACAAAATGTGATTTGCAAAGATAAAATACTAAGTTGCAATTTTAATAGGGCTACTTTTCCTGATAATTGATTCATCCACAAATCCAATGATAAAATCAAGAAATCCGACGTCTGTGCCATTCCCTGAAAAGCACTGCCAATACCAAATTATACATTCCCCTCACCCCAAACTGCAGCTAATTTTCTTCTGCTCCATATAACACAGGCAACATTTGTTAAGTATCGCAATACAGGCACTATTCAATGGAAGTTTTAATGTGAATTCAACACATTCATTAATTTACTGAAATTTTCCCCAAAATACACACATTTGACAATGTGCAAGAAAGGCTTGTCTCATTTCATACTGTTTCTTAATGACGGAAAGGCATGTGTTGATTTTTCACTTCGGTGTTTAGCATTTATGCTGTTCGAAAGCTGGTATTTGTGTTCCACAGCATGTTCAGAAGTGCCAGGGAAAAATAATTAATTTCACTTTTGAATAAACATCAGAAGTCTCCCAAAGAGGGAAAAGAAAACTATTTCAAGGTATTTTAAACAGTCGCTTTCAAACCTAGATGTAACTTGGAAGGTTAAACCCCAAGTCTCCTGCCTCCCTTTCAGCAAAGAATTGCTCTCACAGAGCAAGAGGTGCAGGACACCTGGCTCTCTGAGCCGGCTCAGGCAAGATGTTTGGAAAACAGGTAAGATTTCATCAGGATGGCATCAGCGCTTTGTCAGAAGGTTTTTGAAATGGACAGTCTTCTGGAAAATATTCTATTTTAAAAACATTAGCTTTTTCTGATGGATTTTCAGGAATTTCCTGCTGAAGCAAGTTGTAGAAGCAATTCAATGGGGTGTCACTTAAAGCAAGGATGAGACCATGATGTGCTTGAGATTTTAAAATCCAAACTGTGAAGACATGTATTAGTGAAGAATATTGCTGTGAACACAATGTGGCCTTAAATACTATTCTGATGAAAAATGAACCCACTTATTTCTGGTTCTGTATTCTCCAATGGTCTTCTACCTTTGAAATAGGTCAGTGCCAACCCAGAAACCTAAATGCCTTCAGAACTTCTTTTTTTTAGTTTGTTTTCTGTAGTCTTCCACTGTGAAAAGATGTTGTATTTTTCTTTACAAACATCCTACTTTGGAAACCTGCACTGAAAACTGAGCTGCTTCAATTAGCATGTCTTACTTGTCTATGTTTCTGTTTTTCGACTGCATGTGCTTAGGTCTTCAAAGCAGATCTTCAGGGCAAATTCTTGTGGATATCTAATTCCCAATGCATTTCCCACAAATAGCCTGTAAGATATATTTAAAAATCAGATATTTTGTTTAACATTCCTTCTAGCTGACCTTTCGCTTGTCACAGTGACCTCATCCTACCCTTTCTTCCAGTCTCAGTGTTTCCTCTTATCTGCTCCCTTCCTCTTTCCTTCACCTCTCATTCTCATTTGGTTCTTTTCTCTCCTCACACTACAGATATGCCTTGTTTCTTCTCCTATCTAAAATCTCCCACCTTTCGCCCCACTTAAATCTATAATTTCCATCCCATTTCTCTTTTCTCTCTAAGCAGACTGAAGATGGTCTTTACAATAACTCCCTGAATTCCTCCCTTCCAGTTCTACTTTATATTCCCCAACCTGCTCTCTTCCCCTTTCACCTTGCAGAAACCATAACAGCAGTTCCCTAGCTAACTCTCAGCACTCCTACCCCATCCTCACCTTCCTGGACCAGTCACTATCACTAACACTATCAAGCAGACTCCTCTTGACCACCTCTCCTTTCTTGATTCCCAATATTCCCTTCCCCTTTTCCTCAAGGTATCTTCCCTTCTCCTGTTTTCTGTAGGCATTCCACAAGATTCCCTTCTCTTCCTATTCCATACATTGTCTGTGGATAATCTCATACACCCATGCAAACAAATTACAATTTCCATAATACAGATTCAGAGCTCTGTTCCATATCAATTTACTCCAGACATGTCTCTTTCAATCCAAATGGGAGTCTTGGTCAGTCTCTGGATGTCACACTTAGGGTGACTAAAAGCCCTGAATGTTCCTAAGTCCTTTCCCTTATCTTCATCTTTGATCGTGGTGAGCAACACTGCTTCCAGCCGTGGATGTTCAGATGCAGAAACACGAGATCCTGTCTTCTCGCCGAGACTCCCATCTGTGTTCTGATTCAGTCCGCATCGTGTTTCCACACGCTATCTCTAAACAATAGTCTTTATTGTCTCTACTTGCTGCTGAAGTTCTTGTCCCGCTGCTCATCTCGATTAGCGCAATGCCCTTTTCTCTGGCCTTCACAAAAGCACTCTTGCCCTGCTTGTTTCGGGCCCCAGCTATATAAATCATTTTCCTGGCCTGTTGTTCTGACTATACCCATTATCTTTGAACCCTTTCAATGATTCCTTTTTCCTCTGGGACATCAAGCTTATTGTGACTCTCTTAACTTTCAAAGCCCTTCATGGCTTACTCCCAACTTGTCACTTTTTATTCACTATCAAAATATAAATGCCCAGCATCAGTCAGCCCCAGATGCCAGCTTCAATTGATCAATTTGTTAAATTTTCCAACAAGCATCTTTTGTGCTTTCTCCCTTGCTGCCCCTCAGGCTTGAGAAGAGCCTGCATGTGCATTCATAAAACCAACTGTTATCCTCCTTTGAATCCCTTATTAAAATTCTCCTTTGCCAAAAACTTGAAAATGGTTAGCTTACAGGCGCATGGAAAGCACCCCCTCGTATGATCTTGTTATTCCCTTATTCTTATCCATCTGTGGTCACTGGTCTTATATTTTGATTATATTATTATAAGCCCTTTGGGACCGAGGCTGGCTGTTTTATGTTTCTGCAGCACTTAGTGCACAGTGGTTCTAGACCACAATTTGGACTGCAAGGTGCTGTGGTAACACAAATAAGAGAAAAAGTCAGTATAAAGAAAAGCAGCAGACTCGTTCACGAGCCTACCTCTGAGAAGCAAATGAGCAAGCAGCGCAGAGTGATTTCTTTTAACATTTTGTATGAACATTCGCAAGAAACTTCCTGCTGGCTTCACTCGGTGCAGAAAGGAAGACTAGACTGCCTGTTCTGGTTTGGACAGCCAGGCACAGGAACAGGAGCATGGCAGACAAATAACACATGAGTAAGGACCCTTTACATATTCATGGCTATAAGCTAAACACAGACTGTATTTTCTAGAAACATGGCTTTGGAAATGCTCACAGAGCCAGGTCAGTTACAGCAAACAGAGTATCAGACAGTTTAAGTTGGTTTGAGCTTCCAGTGCATAAAAGATGCATACTTTCTTTCTCCAGGTTTCTCTTTTTTTTTTTTTCAAACAGGGCTGGGATTGATAATTATTTCAAACTAGTCAGTGGCACAGTAATAATCTGTTATTTGCCTGCTGTTTTCAAGTACCCATCTCACTAGCAGAGCTAAATTGTTCAGTGTTTCTTTCCATCGCAATGCTGTTGAGCAAAGTTTTATGCTGAATTTTTTGAAGGCAGACACAGGATAGCGAAAAAAATAGCAACTGAAGTACACACTGCACTGACTGTGTGCTTTCTGGGGGACTGTCCAGAAGACTCCTGGCCTTCCTTAATTTTAAAGAGATGGCTGGGAGAAAAAGTACCCTACACCGTATCCAAGATTTTAAAGTAACCGCAGCGAGCCCTCTTATAATTAAGCCACTCCCCTCCATTCACTTTCTTTCTAAGTTCGCTGTAACCAAAATTGCAGTGTCCACAGTGAAAAGAATTCAGGAGCTTTATTCTCTTTCATTATAGCTAGACTTTTGCTACGTCGGTGATTCTCAGAGGAGAATTGTTAGTGGTGGTCTTCTCTCTGGCTCAAAATCGTAGCACCTATTTCTACTTCTGTACGCACAGCTCACTGCTTACAAGACAGCGTTTCTCCTGCTCTGGGCTGACTTTACAGGACATCTCTATGACTTGTGTACCTTAGAGCTGTGCTTTGTAGGAGCTTCATCTTCTCACCTTTCTGAGGTAAGGCCAAGTGCTGCAGGAACAGCGCCCACTGATTACAAGCTGGGTGCTAGATGTTTGCCTTTAGCAGCAATCAGACCGGAGAAACAAAGGAAAAATGGATTGGGCACGTGAAAAGCTTTGGTTTTGTTCTGACTTAGATTAATTCAATTATGCTTAAAAAAAGTTAAGTTCCAAGAAGGAGAAATAAGTACATTTACATAGAGATTAGGTAATAAAAGGTCTGTTGCACTGTATTCTCATTGGATGTCATAGCTTGCACTCCAAGTCAGAAATACAAAATATCACTTTTAAGGGGAGGTAGGTGTCTTAAATTCCTTCTTCATTTATTTTCTTTCAAATTTCACTTAAGAGCTTACCTCCTTTGCCTTGCAACTATGTGCTTTATGCATATAGAATCCTTGTTGCTGTGCTTTTAAGCTGCAATGCCCTGCAGGCTCCCCCTCCCTCTGCCTTGTATCCTATTTGAAGACCTTAATGAAAGGGCCTGGTTCCAGAATCACAGCAGCTTGTCTGCACAACCAAATTCCATCTCCTAATGAGTTCCTCTAAATCTGCCATCAGGTGACTTTATTGACTCTATGATCGTAATGAGGTAGCAGCTCACTTTCTGCAGTTTTGCTGGTTTCAAGCCTGAAGTTCTCCTCTGCTCCCGGACTTTAGCTGTTATTTAATGATCAGGAATCAAGCAGGGTTTTAATGTCTCTAAGAAATGTCCCTGAAGTGCAAAAAGCCCCAGACAGCAGTCTTGAAACTTTCCAGAGCCATATGACTCTCTAATGGTACACTAACAAACAGGAAATCAGCCCATCAGTAGCTAATTGACATATCTGAAGGTTTAATTGCTTCCCTATTAGAGAAGGTGATGCAGTATTCAAGTTGCCATTAAAACAAACACACTCTTTAATACACAAGGATTTATCTGAAACACATATCCCTCAGTTTCTCTATCTAATCTCCAAATGCTGCGTGATTTAGTTTGAAACTCTGCATCTCCCAACATTGTTTCACTCTTTCATTCCAGGGTAATTGGAAGATTATCCTATGACACGTGAATAGGTACAAGCTGTTTGGGAAAAAATGCAATCTTTAATGAGTGCCGTGCAGGCAGTCCAGACACACATGGGGTCCCATTACCCTCAGGAGTCTAAGAGAAATTTTCGTTAGCGACAGCATCTTCCTACATGGCTGTAAAGCATCAGGCACACTTTTGTTCTCGTATATCTAATAAGGAGATGGAAGTGTGGAATATGAAAGTGAAGTGGCCAACTGCCTCTGACTGTTTTGTCAGGGTTTCCTTTAACTTTTGCATCTATAATCTTTAAATAGTTTTCATTTGCTCCTTATCTATTAAAAATGGATGACACAGTTTTAATTACATTTGAATTCTGCAGATTCCACTCCATCCTGAACTAACCTAGAAGTTGAGCAAATCTCATTCAGGGTTTGGAAATGTTTCTCTTCACTTCCATATTTTCTCTCCATTTTTGGTCTTTGTTTCACTTGAGATGAGAATTGCGGGTGTGCAAGCACCAGCACAACATCTGTTCTCAAGATAATTCTCTTTCAAGCCAGAGAATCCAACGTGGTTTTGCAGATTGGATAGAAACTTTCAGATAAAATCCCAGCTTTTCTAATTTGTAGACTGAACAAAACGGAAGTTGAGGTTCAGCTCTTTGCTAATATTGGTAAGAACTAAGAAATGTCAAGTGATCTTTTGGAAACTTGAGGCACTTAGCTAGGGAAGCTAAGCCTTTACATTTCTGCTTTAAACTTGAGGAGAGATACTTTTACAATTTCATTTTCACTGATCCAGTGTTTTTCACTTTTTCCCCTCCAGACTTGTAGAATTCTCACATTGCTGGTGGGAGTATGTATGCATATATGTGAGTGTGTGTATGTGTAATGTACAGTTAGTGTAATCCTTTAGGTATTAGGTCAGGACTGTTCCTAATAATATCCTCTCATAAATAGCACCTTTTAGCAGAACATCTGGAATCGGTATTGATGCTACTACACTTTCCCCTGTTCAGTCTTTACATTCGTTCCATACCACTGACAAAAGGAAGAGAAGTTGATAGTAAATATATCGGGTTTGGCTCCCAAATTTTATCCCAATACTTTAAAAAGCATTCAGGTAGATACTGATAACTCTGTGTACTGTAATCATGTAATAGCATTCACTGGCTCCTGTAGCTTTAAGCACAATACACTTACAAAACTCATGAAGCTGAATGGAGCCAAAATGGCCAACATGAAAAGACTCAATCCTCCCATCAGCAATGGAAACAGGGAATAGAAATGGAAGAGCATGTGAGAAGAAGAAAGATAAGACAGTCAAGCATGAATTTAAGTAATGGAGACAAGTATCTCTGCAGGATGCTTTCAGAAGTGACTCCCTCAAATGGGATTTGCCAACAGAGATGGCCCTGCAGCCCAACTAACTCAGACAAGATGACCTTAGGCATTTGAGCACATACACATGCAGTACAGCCGCGTTAGCTGCACAGTAAGACTCAAGTCATGCAGGCAAGGCTAGAACTGGTCTCAGTCTGCTTCTGACGCAAGTCCGGTATTCCCTTTGCCAGCAGCCCCGCATACCATCTCAGAGCAGTCTCCCTGCATACACACCAGCTGACTGGTGTCCGTACAGTAGACTGGCTGGGTAGACTCTGCATCCTCACTTCACAGCATCTTGTCTCAGACCAGCGCTAAATTCAAATGGAAACCTGAGCAGAGAGTAGAGGCTGCTGATCCCAGCCAGCTCCCATGACAGCTGCCTCAAGGGGCTGCACCATTGCTCAGGGCTTCCATGGCCAAGCTGCTACAGAGGTTTCATTAAATTAATCTTGACTTATTGATCATGTGGACTGATATTAGGGGAAAGAAATTATTGAATCCACTGCTCTGATTCCAAACAGAAATGGCTATTCATGTTTCACCGCTGCAGTAGCACCCTAGCTTGAAGTCCTAACTATCCAACATGAAGGTATGAATGTCTATTGCCACAGGGCATTTTCAGGGCAATGGTAATACGTATATCACAGACCTGTCTCTTAATCCCCTGCAGTGATGTTCGGTGCAGCTTCCCTGGACCCACAGGCACTTTCTCATTTTGATTTGAGTTGAGATTCAGCCAACTTTGTCTTGCAGATGCTGTCAAGCATTTAGGGAACAAAACTGACATCAAGGAAGTGTTTCTATGTCATTGGAGTTTGTGATGCAAAAAACAATAGACAGGCTTTCGGACTGTTTGCTTTAGAAATACATTATTCTTTTATAAAATACTGTAAAAAATGTCATTAAAAAGACCCACATCTTAAATCCCTTTAGTGGTCTTAGAAGTTTAAAATTGTTATCATATCTACCTATCTCCTTTTTACCAGTATGAAACTTTGCAGACTGGGAGAAAAATGTCCATTCTTGACTACAGAATTTCAAACCAGCATTTGAGAAACCTGTGGGACCAGGAATTACATTTAGTTGGAACAAAACAGCCATTCCTGTTTCTGCTCCATGTGTCTAACGTGTATGGCGTGCATGCAACAAGGCATTTTCTCTTACTTTGCCCAACAGAAATTCAAATAAGGGCCATCTGAGACTGTCAAACTCTGTTTGGGATTGATGAGGACAGTGGTATCCTACTGCATCCTTTTTGGTGCAATCCCAAAAAAAAACACCGCCTTGTTTTTTCTCCTGTGATTTGTAGGAAACAAAGAAGGGAGCCTGCTTTGTGTTCAGACAGGCCTAGAGAGGATTCCATGGCAAAATGCAACAAAATACTAAGTGGAAAGGTCAGCCACGCCTTGGCTCAGGCATGGCAACTCAGGCATCTCCAACTTTGGAGAAACCAAATCACAACCCAGAGATCTCAGGCACGATTCCTAAGCCTTGCTGCTTACAGCTCCAAGCCTCTTTCACCCTATCCCACGAACAAATTTTGAGAGAATTAATCCATGTGGGGCCTTCCACTGGAGGTGTTACTGGGATTCCCTTATAAGCCTTTTTCCACTTTGCACCCAGCTAGCTAGCAGTGGGGCAGGCACAATATGGAGACTGATCATTGAAGAGTTCATTAGAATTAAAGGACAGTTTTCAGCTGTAGCCAGCTTTGCTTAAGCAACTGGTTTTCCTGTGTCATCATGATAGTAGCTACCACACCACAGACCTTAACAATAACAAAAAATTAAATGGAGGAAGGAAATGAAGTTTGGTAATGGTGATTTGAGCTCCAGAGACAATAGAAGTGAGTATGCCTTTTAAACACATAATACTACAGAAGACCAGTTTATGACTCCAGATCTGAAGGGTGTTGGGCCAAGCAAGGCAGGAGAGAAAGTCCAGCTGGTGAGAGGGCTAACCTGGCTGTGCGCTGTGGCTGCTCCACGGCAATTGTGGGATTGGCCATGTGGTTGCAACACCGCTCTATGGCCAGTGTCTTGTCTTCAGATATTCCCTCTGGGTCAGCCTTTTGCTTATACATTTTTGTGGTCATAGAGATGGAGAGATGAGGTTTCACCAGTAGACACATTTTAGCAGTACCTTGGATATTGCTGCTGCCTGAGGAGTTCATGAGAGTCCTTTATTTTTATCAGGGTAGTTCACTAGGCAGAGACACATTTGGAAACAATTAAAAAATAATGGGCCAAACTCACCCCAGTATAACCCCATTGAATTAAGTCACTGAGTTTAGCCTGGGGAATTAGTTTTATTGCTTCAGTGATAGTTTTGACCTCAAATGGTTTTTCCTTAGTCCGCTTTAGACTGGGAAAACTGAGTTTAAGGGTATTTAGTTGTTCTCCTGTTCATCTCTACATGGTGGTGATTCCACTTCTATAAATACAAATGTGGTCCACAGCAATCTTGCTGATCACATAAGGATTAAATAGGCAGGATATAAGATTTGGAATTTTTTCTTAGGCACAAAAGGGATTCTTTATATAATTATTAGGAATAGTTGTTATTTTTTATAATATTATTCAAAGGCTGCAGTTGGACTGGGGCTTCTTTGTATTTATCATAATGTCGGAATAGGGAATCCTTCTCCTCAGACAAATATAGAGAAACAGTAGATAGCAATATGCTGTGAAAAATAGGTATGGGTTATGCTAGCCACATGCTTCATAGAGTTAAAGCATTCTTTGGTTTTAATTACAGTTACAATCAAGGGGAACATATGCAGAAAAGGGCAAAGAAGGGGAAGAGTTACCACTAGTCTTTCTATGGCCAGCAGGCTATGTTTGGCCAGGATCAGCACAAACCTAGGCCTTAATAAAGGAAGTGAAGAAAGAGAAGTTTCATACTTTTTCTCAACAGGGACAACAGGGTAGCATGGGGAAAAAACCAAGAGGTTTTAATGGAAAAGGAAGTATGGTGAAGAGAATACTTGATGTCCCCATGAAAGACCACTGAGGCTGTTGCAAAGGATCTTAATGGCAAGACTGTGTGCACAGAAAGATTGCCTTTCCCTTCTGACTATCTTCTCTCTATGTTGTGATCCCCAGAGTAGGAAAATTATAAAACCGTGAAGAGGACTTTTTTTCTCTCTCACATAGTGAACCGAACTGCCTGTTATGTCCCATTCACAGGCAGAAAACACAACAGGCACTGAGGACTTTGCTTGATTTCAGATCCCAGCTCATGGTTACAGAGCGTGCAGCCGAGGGTGGGCAAAAGTTGTTACACTTCGGCTTTCGATAATTCTAGCAGTGCAAGAGGAATCAAACTTCTCTCTTGAAACCATTCAGATTAAACCCAGCTGAATTCCCTGCGTTGCTGATGTGATCACTTGCTGGATAGTGTTATCCCTCAGTGCAAACAAAATTAATTAGATTTGGAGTAATGAAACCGACTGGTAAATAGAAGAATTAATCCAATGGACATTCATCTCTTGTCTGAGCAGGTCAAGGGATTTGTCCAGTACCTTAGGCATCTCTGGTTTTTGTTGTTCATAGAGATGAATAATTAAAGGCTATAGGGCGTGAAGTCTACCACAGACTCTTGGCTACTGGGAACCAGCCACTATTTGTGCTTTATTAAAATTCTGCTTAAATTATTGGTAGCGCTGCATTACCAGTAAGAACAAACCGATCTGCAACATAGAGGGTCATTTGCTCCTTCCCGCTCCTGCTTACTAATTAATTCTGGCTGCAGTCGTGCATTAGGGGAGGTGCTGGAGGCATACAGATGCTGCGATATATTCAAGTCATACATCAAAGGAGGTTACTGAACTATTAGCCTTGAAGAAAGGATCTCTGGCAAGATTATTAACATTCATGCTTCTTCGCCCTGGATTCCTTCTTTTGTTTGGAGGTACACCAAGAGTTTCTTGTGTACACCTAGCTTTTCCTGTGTTGCTGTTTGTGCTGGCAATCTGGCAAACTTCTGTGAGATACAGAAGCGATAACCACAGTACTTGCCTTGTGTAATTCTGGGGATAGGAAGCTAATATTTTAGTGCATTAGTCCTACATGAGCTTTGCATTACGCTCACAGTGCACTCTCTCCAGGGTTATTTGCCTGTTAGCATCACCACGAAAGAAATGTTTGCATTGCTAACACTTCAGAAGCATATGCTTCATCTTCCCCTTTATTTCCCATGTCTAATGTCATTTACTGGTCTGAATCTTACTATTATTTGGAAGCCTAGTTCTTACATATACTCCTTAGCCAGACAATTCTGCAAAGCTGTAATGCTTCTGTTTGGGAGGAGGTGGGGGGGGAAATGTAATTTTTGCCATGATTTTCTTTCCTTATGCTTTGCGTATTATGTTTTACATGACTACCCTAGTCTAAAAAGATTAGGTTCTAGTTCCTTACATCTCTAAAATCTTTGAGTTGGAGCAACTTAGACATGAATGAATTCAAGCTTGAGAGAAATACAGCAGAAGCTGAGAAGAGGATCTGAAAGAGAAACTATCAATAGGCAGTCTGAAGCCCCGGGGAAGCATCATACAGAGGGTATGATCAGCAAAGGTTTGAGGATGAGTACTGCAGAACCAAGAACTGGAGGATAGTAAGACTTCAAAGCCTGGCAACCCAGGTAACGGGGAGATTCGACACACAACTTGACTGAACTGAAAAAGGATGATAAAGTGAACCAAGGGAAGATTGGAGAAGGTGTAAATAGCACCAATATGAGCTATGTTGCACCCTGATTTAGCTTCCGGGAGTTAAAGGTTCATTGTTTCTTGAAATGTAGGGGTTAGCACAGTTAAAGTTGTATATTTGCACAATGCTTGCTGTCTTACAGAAGAGAAAAAAAGTCTTAGCTTGGAGTTCTATTTGAAAATGGCAAAAGAATTGAAGGTATACACAAAATTCAAGAGAAAGACGTAGAATTCACTGTAAACCCTTGCTTTTACTGAGAAAGTTTATGAGAGTGCCAAGAAAAAAACCTTAAATCTGGATGAGCTGTCTCTTTACATTAGCATGCTGAGCATCCTCAAAATGTGAACTTAAGAAAGTACTGGCTAGTAGGAATTCAGGAAACTTTTTGTTTGCAAATGCACATTCATTAACACAAAAATCAATGTTTTATGAAAAAAGATCAGTTCTGAACATTTCTTATTTTGACAAAATTTGGAAAAAAAATTGAAGATATGAAAATACTGTATTTTGACAGTTTTAAAGAAAACTGCCCTTTTCAGTGTAAAATTTTGCTGATTTGAACATTTTGAGTGATCAAATACAATCTTTGAGATTTTTCATCTCAGTTTGATTTGAGACTTTTTCAAAATATCAGAATTTTTCAGAGGATAAGAACATTATTTCCAACCCACCCACAGTGGTTGATATCTATTTCAGCAGCAGTTGACTGACTTATCTGTCCCATATGGACATTTGCTGATTTGAGCCAGCTCCAGCTGTTTGAACTGTCTTCTAAACACCCAATACCATGGACTCACAAGTGAAAATACATCCCCTTTAAATTTCTCTCTTAAATATCATCAGTTATAAAACTTTCGAAGCAGAAGCATCCTGACTCAGAGCTACACAGCAGACATGAATGAAAAAGGAGCCATCCCTGGGACATCTCCAAACAATACTCAAATAGTAAACTACGAATACATCTCAGTCAGAAGTGCTTGACTTTGTTTTTTTATTAAGCAATAATATAAGGAAGTGTTTCTTGACCATTTTTAATTGAAAAAGCTCTTAAGCTTTTTAAAATCATCCATGGACTCCTCAACCTTTTAAAAACTTCCACAATCAATTGTGACACTTTATGTTTGCAACCATGCAAAATTATGTTATAGTCTGAATGTTTTTTCATTTGTCTTTTCTTACATTGTTTGCCTGCTGACTTCCATGTGCGAATATCGGAGAACAGTCACGTGATTTTGGAGGAGGTGGGAATTTAAAATTATTTTGTGGCCTATCACCTGCCATTGGTCCATGAAACAAAAAGTGAATAACACAAAGGCAGGAAATTTGTCTGAGGGCAGAATGAGTAAAAACAGTAGTATCAGCGAATCTGCAATAGAAAGTAGATATTACTAAGGTCTGAAATTCAAGAAATACTTGCTTAATTTTCTGGAGTTTTCACAGCTGACACATTCTCAACTAAACTAAAAAAGTGGGTTTTTTTCCCATTTGTTTCAGTTTGCAAAGAAGCAAAAAAACAAGCTTGTAGTTGAAACCTAAAATAAGAAAAAAACCCCGACTCTACATCATTTATTTGAGAAGAACAAGGAAAGAACAGGATAAGAGAAAGCCAGTTTGGTTATCATTTTTGGAAATTCCCACTAATTCACAAGACATAGAATAGCTTCAGAAATTTTGGCTTAAATTGTTATGAGTTCATGGCAATTTTGGGAAGGTTTTGAGGCTTGAAATAGGGACTCAGATACTGTGAGATACAACAAGGCCTTTGCCTCATCCTGAGTTTATGAGGTTGTCTGGATCCCTCTGCTTGGTGAGGCAGAGAAAGGCAGGATGAGCTTTTGAAGGTGACTGACACTGGATCGAGGTCCGGGCTGTGAGTCTGGCACAGTACCTTACCCAAAAACTGTGGATGGTTCATCCCGCTTTGAGCTCACAGACTAACTCAGGCAAAGAACGTCCCAAGCAGTGGAACATGAGCGGATCTGAGAGCTAAAGGACAGGGAACAAGATGGATATCAACTCTGCTTAGCCCAAGAAGAGCAGCAAAGATCTGCTATCTCACTCAGAGGAAAGTAGACCTCTAAAGGTTTCTCTTCAGAGCGTCCTGGCATGAAGTGGCATGAACTAAGGTAGATTTAACATTTACCTCAAAACTTGAGTACCTCAAGAATAACAACTGGTCAATGGCAAAACCAGGCTAACGCTAAACCTTCTGAGCATTTTCCCATTTGCAGCTCATCAGTCAGTGTTGGTCAATTATGTGTAATCTAAAGTTAGGTACAACTGATGAGCACAGCACTGATCACCCTCAAAGTGGCAAGGACTCCTGTCTCCTTTGCCATTTAGCATCATGCCACGCATGAGCTGGGCAAGGTAACCAAAAAGCTCTGGAGCCTACCAGGATGTTTTATATCGTGATGGTTCAGGCACCTGGAATAACTTTTCCTGAGCGCACTAGACACTGAGAAGCCATGCACTTTTATGGATCAACAGCCTAATTATATAATATACATATATACACAAATATGCACACACCGACACAGTACGCATAAAGAGGCTTTGCACTTGTGGGAATTTCAAAAGAAAGCAGCAACACAGCTACAGTGGCATGTTTTGTAGAGCTGGGAGAGAAACAGGCACTGGTCTGCCTCATGGAAAGCATGTGAAGCAAAGCCTGGAATCAAGTACTTCTGTATTTTTTACTCTTCGGAGCAAAGAAGCAATCACTAAAGCTAACTATCTAAAAAAATAATAATCATGTTATGAAGCTCACTGAGTAATCTAACAGTCTTCACAGTTTGTTAGTGAGGAAGTTACTCAGCACAGGTGGTTCTGCAATGACGCACTGAAAAAAAAATCCATGGTGTTTAGTGGCTTTTGTATACATCAACCTGTGGAAGCTGTAATGTTCCGGCTCGGGGCTGTAATACAAAACATACTGGCCAGACGCAAGACTTCAGACCAGAGCTTCAGACAGGAAAGGCCTGCTGTCTCTAGAATATGTGAATATGAATTGGCACAAGCACTTTGGTGACGTTTCCATGGGATCAGCATTCTCTTTCTAACCACCGCCGTGCACTGTTTGAATCAAAGATCTGCCTTCTCCAAAAAAATGGCTTTCCAGAACACGCCAGCCAGCCCCTTTAGGCTAATTCCTGGGGAATGACTGTTCCCGTTGCCCAGGCAAGAGCGGGCACAAGCAGCACACAGCCCCGCTCCCAGCTGGCCCCCGCTGACTGCGCATCGGCAGCGCCTGCGGAGAAGGTCCACGGCCCGAAGGTCGCTTATCACCAGCAGGAGGGACGGCGACCTACCAAGGTGGGCCAGGGAAAGGGCAGACGGGCCACGACGGCCCGCACTGCTGCTGCCCTGCGGGAAGACTGCGCTGAACTGTGGTTTAATGACGGCTGCAGCCGTCTCCGAGCAAAACTGGCCACGCTGAGTGGAGCTGTAAACTGCATTTAGAGCCAGATGCCTTGCTCACCGGTTATGAGCTCTGCTGCGGCAGTCGCATAGGCACGTCCCTGTCTGTCAGGCAGAGCGGGCTCTTGAGAGCCAGCAGGGCAGGAGGGCTGCTGGGGAATCCTGAATTACCCAGCTCTGAGAACAGACAGGGTTTCAGCTCTAGGAAAGTCAGCTCAGCAACCTTCACCAGCTCTGAATGCACCTGAAACCTTCACCAGCTCTGAACGCACCTGAAAAGGCATAAAGATCCTCTCTCCCACAGTGTTACTTGACAACCTCAAAGTGCAGATTCCCACCCTCGTGCCTGCTTCGAGCTAAGGACTTATTCATGTGTTTAAAATAATACTGCTCCACCAAAGCAATATTTCCCTTTGTCCTATCATTTCCAGCTGCAGATTCCCACCCAGTCCCTGTTTTGAGTTACACTTTAATAAATATACTTGCAATTGAAATCATCTTTCCTTTTTGTCCTCCCTGTGCTACAGATTCCCACACTGACCCCTCCTTCAAGCCACAATTAATACATAATTTATGTCTGAAATAAAAATCATCTCCTCCTCCTGCCTTACCCATTCCAGCTGCAGTTTTCCCATTGCCATCCCCGCTTTGAGCCATGATTAATACATATGTTTAAAATAAAATAATAAAAAAGTAATCTCTACCCTCTGCTCCCCAGCTGCAAGCTCCCATTCCTATCTTATCCTCTATTTCCAGCCCACGAGCTCTCCCAGCGCTACCTCCCAGTCAATGAGGGAGCCTCCCCCTCACGGCAGCAATGGCCTCTGAGGCACCTCTTCATGGATCACTTCCATCTCCTTCAAGAATCAAACCCCACAGCGTGTGAGGTGGAGATGGCCACAACCCTTTCTTAGATTGCTGATATTTTCAGCAACAGAGGAAAAAATAAATAAATGCAGTAAATTAACAGTCACTGAAACAGGGACCTGCCAGTGAGGGACACGTCTGAGATTTTCTCTTCTCACCCTACGGGGGTTTGCTGTGATGCCCAATGGCAACAGGTTAAGCCTCTGCCTCAGTTCTGCCTCTGCCTCAGATTTCCGATTGAATAAAACTGAGCCTGAGTGACTGCGTAACCTGGTGTGAGGTTTGGCCTTGCTGGGTAGCCCATGGCACTGGTTCCAGGACCTGGAAGATGCTCCCTGTGGAGCTGACTGGGACAAGGATCCTGGGCAGTAATCGTTTCCGAACCTCTTCCCCCCACTGAATACAAATAGATAATCTACCAAAATGCTTCCTGTATCCATTTATTTACCCAAAAATCCTTTCACTGGTGAAACCTTTCAAAAGTGTACTGGTGGTGTTGCAGTAAAAAACCCATGTCTGTCTTTGCCCTTCTCCTTCAGTGAATGAAGCACCAGTAGCCTGCAGTGGGGATGGGAAAGGGGCTGCCATTGGTGCTGGCAGGAGGAGAGGGCAGCCTCGAGTCCTCCACCATCAGCCTCAGAGGACTAGTTGGCAGGGATGACTTCCAGATTATTCAAATGGGATCAGGGTTTGAAGCTGTTTTCCCAGTTGTTTTGGCATTTACCTGAACTGACACCTGAAACCCCTCACACTACCCTCATCTTCAGGTTTCTCCTTACCCTCTTCAGCAGCCATGAAAAAAACTTTTTGGGTGGGAAGGGTGAGGGGAGAGAGAGAAGAGGGAGGGCCAGTAAGGGCTTAGGGTGGATTTCCAGTGCCCCTGAATCACGGAGTGGAGAGCAGATATCCTGGATGCCGTAGTCCTGCCATCCCAGCCAGCACTTCAGTGCCTCCCCACGCCGCTGGTACAGTCGGTCTGTCTGTGCACACTGGCGCGAGGCTGACAGAAGAGCTTTGTTTTGCAGCGGGGGGTTTCCAGCATGGCCAGTCTCGCCACCGCTTGCGCATCTGCTCCTCCGAGGGACTTGTGCAGAAAGGGCAGGACACAGGTTGCTCCTGCCCTGACCCTGCCGCCGCCAGCGCAGCCCACTCTCATCGCTGTCATTAGCTCTAACTGCTTTTATTACGGATACTTGACTAACTTATTTCTGTTGGATTAAATAGTTTTCATATGGTACAGTTAGTAGAAGTAACGGCTTGTTAGTTGAAAGCAAATGTCCTCCCGAGAGATGGAGCAGTGTGAGTCGGCACGCAGACTGTCAGCTAGGTGACCTGGCCCTGTCTGGCACATGATGTATAATCTTATGCTCCCTTTACCTCAATATATCTATTTAGCTCAGAAACTCCTCAGGGAAGAGCCTATCTGCTTTTGTATATTTGCGCTGTGCCTAGTACATTAAGGCCTGAGTGCAAGTTTGGTACCTAGAAGCATTGCTGTAAGATGCAAAATAACAATTGTTCAAAATCACAGGAATTTGGGATTCTGTTTGGTTTGCTGATTAAAACAAATATCTAAAATCTACATTCGAAATCCACGTATTAATTGGTTCCTCTGCCAAGGAATGTAGTTTTTCTTATATAAGAAACCTTGAGATGAAAATGGTAGAAGGTATGCGGAAGCAGATTCTGCTTCAGATACATTTCGCACTGCACCTCCTGGGAACAGGGATCAGCTTTTCATTTCTTAAAGCTAAATCCAGAAAAATATCCTCTGTTCCACTTGCCTTAGTGGATGGTGGAGCCCCTTCCAGGCATGGGAGAGTGTCAACAGTCCTGCCCTGCAAGGGTGCAAGACCTGCTCTTCTCCACGAAACGGCAGAGGGGAAGAATGGCAAGGAAGGAAGAAGCAGCGCTGGGAGGGGTGGATGGGAACCCAGGCGATGTGCACTTTTTTTCCTAGCTCATTAGTGAAGCCCTTTGAGATCTGCTCATGGAAAGTCCTGCAGAAAAGGTTGGCACTGTTAATTAAAGCTTTCATATCTTACTTGGTAGGAGATGAAATGCAGCTGTCTGTCAGTACTTGCTGTCCCAATAGCTGTAAAGATGTTGGGCCATGACCCTGGTCCTGCACTCATTGCTACCTGCCCCGCTTCTTAAGCATGCTCATGCCAGCTTTCATTTCCTTATTCTGGGTTGAAAAGTTTCTGCAGCACTGTTTTTAAATAGTGTCAACTTGCCTGAGAGCAGCCAGGGGACAACAAAAGATTGCCCAAGGTGTGCAGACCTGGTGAAGCATATCCGTGTATTACGCGGCGTGGGCCCCTCCGGTCGCTTGTACCCTGCCTCGTTTGCCAAGGAACGCTGTCGGTAGCCTCCTGCTCCCGCTGCTGGGCACAACCAGCTGGTGGGACCTGCACTCTGCATGTCCGACGGGGCATCACCAAGGAGCGGGAGAGGAGTGCCGGTCCTGGAATGCTGGGTCCACACTTGCAGGGTCTCCCCAGCCAGACACATTTCCCACCTGCTCCCTTTTCCTCCCCCTGCGTCCCCAGCATGTGGCACCGTAGACGCACACAGCCGCAGCCACGTGAGCCAACACAGAGAAATGCAGGTGCTGAGGCAAAATTTGGCTTGAAATTGTGCTTGAAAGCAAGGAATGTATTTGGTCACATCAGCGTGCTGAGGACTGAGCAAACTCAGCTGGCTTCTGCCTTGGTGGAAGGTATGTTAATAACGGGAAGTGTCGGGGGCACAGGGGGACTGTAAAGCTCTGAGGACTGAGAAATCAGCTGTGGTTCATACTGCGTGCCTCTACTGCAGTGAGTTCAGTCAACATTCACTCAACAATAATGATCACTTAGCTTAAATATTTAAATTTTGATTGTGTATGAAATGGGGTCGGACAAAATGAAGTTAGGCTTTAATAGCTGCTTCACAGCTTTTGAGGCATTTGTGAACACTTTGTGGATGATGGATAGTTCTGCAAATATGACTTTCCCAAGAAAATCAGTCCAGTTTGCAGCCGTAATGAATCGTGATATATAGTAGTCCAAACACTGCTTGCCAGCCAGCTACCTTAAGAGAAGATGCTAAGGGAATATTTTTCTTGATTAGATAATGTGCTGGTTGAAATTCCTTCAGCTTTGCTGAAACAGAAGTTAGCAATTTCAGACATATCAGATGATGCATCAATTTTCTGTAAACAGAAGACTGTGCAACCCACTTTATTGAAAAGCCCTTTATACTGTGCTAGATTTAATCTCTCAATTTGAGAAGCAGCCCCATGAAATAAGATGTTTGCATGCAAAATCTCCCAGATTTCCAATGGAAATATAAAACAAAGAAGAGCATGTTCCCTTGGGGACTGCACCTATCTTGGATTAGATTTTCTCTGATGTTTTTGCATCATATTACCAATGGCTTCAGGGAAGTGAAACAGCAGTTTTCTTTCTTGAGAACAAAGGCTTGCAGAGTTAAAAAAAATGTTAATATATTTAAAGCACTTTTGCCCACTGTTCTTTTTATTACTCTGAGAATTCTGGAGAAAAAAGGTATCTTATTGTATTATTTTATCATCTATGTTAATGAAATTTGCATTTAAGGCTACAGCCTGAGAATTCTGTAAAGGAAAATGATTTCTAAATGAGCACTTTCTGTTTCCCATGGATGATGTTTTAACTACTAATAGTGCTCCGATAATACAGAGCTGGGTCCATAACCCACTGGAATCATTCAAAGTCTTTTTTTTTTAATTCCATGGATTTTGGAAAGGATCCACTGGGCACACATACAATGTATGTAAACTTTGTAGAAAGTTTTGGAGACCTGAGCGCAGAATTGTGTTCTTCTATCCTAGGTCTCAGTTCTAACATCTTCCCCTCCTTGCATGAGTAGTTTTCCCATTGTTAGATATAATTGATATTAGATCAGTTGTAAGAGCGCTCAGTGCTACAGGTTTTTCTTATATGGTTTGTCCCACTGAATGCAATGGGTAGGCATCATGGGAGGGAGCAGCATTAAGCACATTCAGTAGTTCTGCTCCTGTTTGGATCCAAGGGAAGCACTTTGCTTAATCAATGTAGCAGATAGTTATTATTAAATTAATTAATAATTTTAAAATCCTCATGTATTGATAAATAATTTAAGAATGCAGGCTTTGTCTTCTCTGTTTGGACAATGCAAATTAATAAATCTTTTTGCTAAGAGGTAATTCTTTTTACCACAATTAACAATGAACTACAGATGTTACACACTTCAGGTAGAAAGACTCATTTTGGTGTTCAAAGCACTCAGTGTTTTCCTGAGCATGCCTTAATCCTGTAGAGTGTTATAATGCTTTCTGATAAATGCTTTAAAAAGGTATTTTTAACAGATCATTCCTTTACCTCAATAAGAGATTAGCACGAGGTGCTATGATTTAAAAATAGATTAAATAAAATCCATGAAAGTAGATAGCCTGGGAATTTATATTCAGCCTTTTTAGAATATTCAGTGCAACAGGGAACATGCAATGATTTGGAAAAGTGTCAGAAGGAAAACCAACATAGACACACCTTTTCTGTAGGAAGCTCATTTGATTGTGGAACTCGTGGCCTCAGAATGGTAAGAAAGCAAAGCAATGAGCAATTTTTGGGGAAAAAATAAAAATTGGTCATTGCTATGAATGGCAAGAGTTTCTGGATTCTTGATTAAGGATATTTAGAGTAAAACCAAGAGTTTGGGAAGTACGTACCTACAAGTCATCTGGTCATAAACAAACAGCTAATTCTTAGATCTGACTAAACACCCCAATACTCAGATTATTCTGCAGGCAACCTCAGAAACATTGTCTGCATCTTCTCAGTTGTCCCAGAAAACACTAGATTAATCTGTATACCAGTATAGTAGCACTAACAAAAAAAAAAGTGGTTTTACATTTTGACAGGTTAGCATTTACTGAAGAGGCATCACCATATTCCTTCAGGTTATTCTGAATCAAACCAACCAGATTGTAAACACAATACTAGTAACCCATCTGAAAAGACTGTATGAAATATCTTCCTGGAAGTCATATGGAATCTCCTTAATTTTCTTTAAAAGGCTTAACAAAGGGCAGAGATGGAATAAATCTTATGTCTAAGCCTGAAGGAGATAGATAATTTGGGAATTAAAAGAAGACAGAAACTGAAACGTAATAGACTTGAAAGTAGCACTTGGATTGGCATGGTGGAAGGTAATTGCTGAGGATACAACAACATTTTTTTTCCTCTTCAAATTTTACCTATCTGCTGTTAAGTTACAGTCACCAAGATTGTTCTTGAGGCATGCCAGTACTATAATTTCCACTCCCAGTTCACAGACTAACTGGGAGAGCAGAGAGGAGCAGGAGGGGGAAGCAAACACTCACTTCCTCACTCTTAAGTTCTTTGCTAAGATATGTCGCTTCAGACGTGCCACCTCATTTGCAGTGTAACAGGAAGCATCACCCCTCCACTGTCCAGTTTGTTCCCTTCTCCCATATGAATGTATAAATTGCAATCAGAACAACAGATTTATTGATGAGTTAAATGAACTCGCTCAACCAAGCAGGTTGTATAAGACAAACTATATACAGCCCACTCAGCAAGACAATGTGTTAGAAAAAAAGAAGGGAGGAGGAGGGAGAAGAAACCAAACAACAGTGCCATGGGTAAAGCAGCAATAGCTGCAATTCTGTTACCTGAAAGTTGAGGAGATTTAAATTTCACAAGGTCAAGGAATGCAATCCAACCTACTGCAGAAAGTAAATGACATAACAGAACATAACTGATTAGCACTTCCTCTGCTTGTGTGGCTGGAAAAAAAGACAACATCTTCTTAGACCTCTGGACATGGAGAGAATTGCCAGCAGTATGTGTCAATCAAGAAATCAGATAATCTCCTGGTAAGTTGCTCAACTAGTTATCTACAACCCATGTAGGCAATTATTTGAGTAAAACCTTTGTTTTTGTAAAGTAAATCAAGGAAGAAGGAGCAGAATTAAATTTCATGTCTGACATATAAAAGGCAACACCACTAGTAATGAGTGCAGAGGCACTAAAAATTTTTGTACAAAGCAATACATAAATGTAGCCATCCTATTGCTGTGCAGACATTCCTAGGTTTATATCCAGTAGGTTCCTGCAACTAGCCAGTAATAAAGATCTTTGCAGTGTTTTCCCAAATGGTTAACATGAAACTCTACCTTCTCCTTATAAAATCCTTTTGAAGAACATCAAAAGTTCAATTTAAGAGCAGCATAGTTCTGCTCTGCATTAGTTGCCCTTCATTTTCTCAGAAATGCCTTTATGTTTCAATGTCCATACATAAAAAACGTATGGATGGCTGCAAAATCTGTGTGTATGTATCTAATAAATGTGATAAACTGATATGTATTTATTATAACAAACACTGTATATGATACAACCCTGCTACCTGTATCTAATGTGATATCCAAAAAACTATCCAGAAAGAACTGGAGTCTTCATTCTGGCATTGCTAACATTAGAATCCTGAGAGGAGTTCACCTCAGTTGACCTGGGGCCTCAGCTTTGAACTACTGGTCCTTACTCCCTTCACAGTCCATGGAGAGAAATACATACTTGTAGTACATCCTTCATCTCTTCCTAAGGTGGACTCCGTACACAAACCTGATGAATCACACCTTGGAAGAGCCTGCCTCTCTCTAAGTTATCTGGAGAGTCCAGACAAGGACGCCAGAAGTGCTACAGGCTCAAGTAATCATGGTGAGCACCTAAGTACGACATGATGAATTCTGGACTGGGGTCATGTTAGTGGAGGTCTGACCTTCCATGGAAGAAAACAAAACAAACCAGAACCAGGCATTAAATATTCAAACTTGCTTGAAGTTGCTAAGTCCTCTTAAAGCTCACTGTCCCAAATTAGTGGATGCCTTTGATCAACTGGGGTTTTTATCCCAGTCCTCCTTTCCTCATCTGTAAAATGGAGATAACAGTACCACCACACCTCATATTTCAAGTATCAGTCTCAACATTTGTAAAATGTTCACCCAACTCTTGCTCTCGTTAACAGCTCACAAGTGAGCCTACAATGAAATTAACAATTCTGTACTCACTGCAGGGCCTGATTATACATATTAAGTAAGGCCCGAGGCCCCAGGTCACCTAGGGGAATAAAAATAAATAATGGGTGCTTCTCTGAATTGTGAGGCATCACGGAGGAGTGAGACTAGCAGAAGACTAGAATAGCAGGCAGGCAAACTGACCTCTTAAATTCCAGTATTAAGCATAGTGCACTGCACATAATACTACATACTTGTTGCATACACCCATTTACACACGTTTTCTGTCATCTTCTGCACTATGTCATGGCTTTTAGAATGCAGACCAAGTAGGAAGAGTTTGAGAGGAATTATATCTAAGATAGCCCTTGGCTGAATACCAGTGTACAAGTAAATGCAGGAAAAAAGCTCTATTTATTATAGCCTCACCTCCTCCTGATTTTTAAAAAAGCCAGCTGATGGCTACCAAGAACAAAATACCACTAATATTCATCCATCTAAATATAGGGTGGAGAGAGGTACTGGTCTTATTATTAGGTTTCAGGTTTTCAGCAGTGGTATGGGGATGTACTACTCTGTTGAGGGCTGTTTACCTACAGCACATTCCTGTGCTGTAGGACATAGTAAATACACATACAGAAGCAGCACAGCTCTCTGCCTTAGAATTAGAAAAACACAGAAAGCCAGAGCAAAAATCCAGACTGATATGATCAAAATTTTCATACGTGCTGGTATGCACTCTCCTTCCTTTCTCCCTGAGTCATCTTCTCTTAAGTTCAAGCTTTGGATAAAGCTGATTTGCATGCTTAACTCTGGGCATCCTTATCTTAGGCCCATTGGAACGAAGAGGTTTTGCTGTAACTGAATTTCATCTCTGCTGTGAGGAGTGCGAATCTCACTTCAAACTCAACATGACCCTCTGAGGCACACTGCAGTGCATACCATCAGGCCTCACTAGGTTATCTGCAGCTCCTCTGTGCTGCTTTTCCCTTTGAATCATATACTATAAGATAAAAATGAATGGAACGTTAAAAAAGCACGCAGCTAAGTTGAAGGGACACAAATGTATGAGATCATGTAGGATTTTTGAAAGGATGACTGAAAGAGAACTCTTTTCAAGCATCTGGTTGCTATGATAAAAATTAAGCTCTCCCTGTCCCTTTGCTATGGATATGATCTCATCTCAGGTGGTTTAAGAAACCATCTCTGAAATGTAATTAGGTTAGAAAAACGTGCACACTCAGATCTGGAGGTTTTGGAAGCACAGCTTGGATTTCCGGTGAAGTATGGTTGGAAAATGCAGAGGCAATATCTCATTCCTTATCTGCTGCTGTGGAGGTGTCTTAAGACACAGCAGTGCTGGGAAGGCAGCATGGGACCTGAGTAGCTGTAAACGCCCGGGGACTGCCGCCCTGCTTGCTGCCTATCAGGATGTGTCCTTCAGGGACTGCCCTTGGGCTACCTCTCTCATATCCCTTCTATCCACACAGCCTGTATTTCTAACTCACTCACAACCTTCCCAAAGTCAACTGCAACCAAGAATCACAGTGATATTAACAGGACTTGACTCAAAGGACAATACCCAACAAAACCAGAAGCCTCCAGAGGTAGACCTCTGGTTTTGACCAGCCAACTACCATTGCCTTCATTAGGACTTCAGGGTACGAGAACAACTGTTTTTTTCAAGGCTGAGCACCTTGAAAAGCAAGGTCCTTCAGTTTATACCTCAAAATGTAGAAGGTGCTAACACCAGTACTTCCATTAGGGTGGATGACTCCTTTGTAAGCTGGAAGCTGTTCTTGGCTACCTGGCGATAGCTGCCTATACACGTGTGGCAAGGGACAACATACCTCTGGGCTTCTTTCAGTGGCTCTTCATCTCCTCCAAGGTCCCAGCAGAAAAGTGCTACAGAAAATACCCTGTCCATCCTCCATTTAGGACTCAACTATTCTAGGATATTAGAAAAGCCTTGGAGATAATGAAGCTAAGAAGAAATATTTTGGATATTAAGATCATAATATGTACAACTTCGCACAAGTACACTTGCCAAAGTGACTGGGCTCTTATCACAAAAATTCAAATGCTGAGGGATGCAATCACATATATAGAAGGATTCTGCAAATTAAAAGCACAGATATAGAATGCACAGAAAGAAATTTTGGTTGTGTTTAAAAAACACACAGAAGTAGCACACCAAGGCTTTTTCTCTCTGAGTTTGTCTTCTAACACTCATGCTTGCAGGCCATGTAAAACACAAAGTTGAATGTTGTGTTGTGCAAGAAAGGTTCTCACAGGCATTGTTCAATAGTCTGCCAGGTATTTCCCATCTGAAAATAATGATAATTTTCCATACCCTAGGATATGTGTACTTTATATAAATGTCAAATAACCACTCAGCCTTTCCATAATTGGGCTTTCTCTACATTAGAAAAAACCCATATGTTGATTTGTAGTCACCTCTAGTAGTGTGGCTTGCAGAAAAGAGATACGAAGTACTGGATCCTTAATTTAGCCAAATGTAAAATGTAAGCATAATTGCACTTTAAAGAAATGCAGTTTTCAGCTGCATAAACTGAAATCATCTACAATGACCAGATTCTGTTGCATCTGGAAAAAGATTAATTCTCTGACACCAAACCCTGAATTTCTGTTTTGTTGAACTTATAACTGTTTAAAGATTCTTTCTAGTATAAACTTGAGATTGGCATATGAGTACTGTGGATTACTGTGTAAAGTCCCAGATGGAGCAAGTCTCTGAATGTATTGTGTAACTGACTCACACAGGAAGAAAAGGAGAATCTGGTAAAATACTTCATTCATTTATAAAATATGAGCTAAATTCTTGTCTCTACCAGTGAACAGCCCTGATTCAATACAGTCACACAGGTACAACTGAAAAGAGAATTTGGCCACTTGCAGAAACAATAAACCTAGAAAGATTCTATTTGATTTATTATTTCTTAGCAAGATACAAAGTAAAGAAACACTGGGTGTTTTTATAACTACAGATCTTATTGCCATTGACTTTAAAGAACAAAAAATATAGGAAACAAGAAAAAGAGCAGAGCCTGCCTATAAAAAACTGAATAAAGGTAGCTGCTTTCCCTTTTTATTAATTTCTGGGATTGTGTCTTAGTCTTTTAACGATAGCCATTTGATTAGAAAAAAAAAAGACTGGAGGAAAACTATCAACAAAGGATCAAAGCAGTCAAAATTAAAAAGACATTTCTGTCCTCTGTCCTACTTAGAGTCATATGATCCACCAGGTATAAACCAACATAATTCCACCGAGATGAAACAATCTGGACAAATTTCTTTTAAATGGGCAATACTGTGAAGCACGATACAGGCAGTAGCAATAAAGTTCATTATAGTGGTGATTTTTAGATCCCTAATATACAGCCAGTTTGTGATCAATGAAGTAGTTTAAACAGTATGTGACTAGGCTGAGGTTTTCTTGTTCAGTATATAAACCCTGTGCAAACCATAGTACTTACTAAGAACTGAGACTAAATATCAAGAACTACTGAAGGTGCAAGTCAGCAAGCAAAAAATTAAATTCTTGTTTTTCTCTTCTTATCAATATACATTTTGATGGGCTCCTTCAAAGGGTTCTACTGCCAAAGAATACCCCTCATATGAATCTGTTGTTATGTCTAGCACCATTCAACTGCTAGTGGCTGTGCTCCAGGTCCCAGAGATAATTTTTAAGTTATGAAGTAACTCACTTAGTGATTCCCCCCATATGAAGATAGAGTCCTTAAATGCTGCTCTTGTGTGACAGTCTTATTCAGTTAAAATAGGTTCTGAAGTATACATGCACATGCACACCCCTACACACAATGCTACATACACATATATAATCTCATTATTTTCCACTGTGATAGTGGCATGGGGTTTCCAAGTATGAGATGATGCCATAGATACTACAGACTACTTGGCATGGGAAAAAATTGGGGTTTCCTTGGTACCAAACAGAAAGTATTTCAGGAAATGCACAGAAAGGCAAAAGCACAGTCACAGAATACCCTGTTGTCCATTCAGTTCTTATATAGCTATTTTAAATCTGATATTAATTTAGCAATTCTTTCAGATATTTTACCTCTCAGTTCACTAACCAAAATTAGCATCCTTGTGAGCCAATACTCCAGCCATCCCCATGCCTACAGTGAGCATCACCTCATCCAGACCTTCCCTGCCAAGAGCAGGCATAATACGTCTGGAATAGGGGTACATGTTGTATTTACCTTAATTTAATAATTAGTCTTTTGGATGACAGTGACCACATCTCAAACATTAATAGCCTCTATTGTGTGATCACCAGCATCAATCACAGCTGTTCCATAATGAATCTCATAAAAATATTCAATCAGTGATGGAGAGGGCCTTTGAGATGCACAGAATGAGTTTCAGATGTTTGCAGAGTACTCTGAGGTAGGCTGCAGCTCACACAAGGGAAACTCTACCAGGTGTTTGCAGTTTCATGCCTGCTGCATAAGTAATGTAACCCATAAAAAGGATTTTTTTTTTCTTCCCTCAGAGAAACTCCGCCAGGGGAAGCAGAACAAATAAGAAGATAAAGCAGCACTTGCAGAAACAGAAGTTTTGACCAATAGGGGTGAAATTCACCTTACTATTATAGCATTTGATAGGGAGAGGCTAAAAGATGTATTTTTTGGTTGAGGAAGAATTGAGGTGTTTTAAGAGGTACAAGAATGCATTAATATAGAGTCTGAATGTTGAAAAACAACATATGTCCAGCTTTGTGACTGAAATAGTCTTTCCCCAAGTTTTGTGGACAATTTCCTCTCCTGTCTTGCAGACAATATCTTAAATGTAAATAAATGCATCTAAACATCCATCCTGCTGGCCTTGGTGTCTCAAGCTATGCATCATATTACTGTTTTCCCCTTAAATGCTTCCCTTTACTGAAATGCAGTGTGCAAAACCCTAGATACTTGATCTATACCACTGAGGCAACTGTCTCAGGTTTGAAGACAGCAATAGGGGTATGCATTGGGGTAAGTGGCTTTTAGGGCACAGTGGAGCAAGGCTCCAGAGAGTTTCAGAGTTGGTTTCAATGATGTTCCCTTCCAGAAATTTGGACTTGTCCACTGAAAGGAAGCCACGTTGCAGCCCTATGCTCTGATCTCATGTCGCAGATTGCTTTCAGGCCATGCACCATCACACTTTTCCTTTATATAGTCTTCTTTTCCCTAAATGCTACTTTTCCTGTGATTATTCCATGGGTCTGACAAGGAATTTTACCCCTTTGCCTCGGTACATTTGTATTAGTGTAGGTGTAGGATCCATTCAATCTGTGCTTACAGACATGACAACCAGTGTAACTTACATACCATTATCTCATTCCTTGCATCTGCAAAATGAGGCCATCACACAGCAGCCCTTTCTCATGTGAAAGCTGCCTATGAGTAGTCCCGTTACTCAGAAGGGGAAAAAACCCAAAACCAACAAAAACCAGAAGGGCCAAACCTTGAGAGAGAACTCCCGTGAAAGAAAACTGTCTTGTTAAAGTTTCCATTGGCAAACCAAGACACCTCAGGAACAGCTTTCTGCGATAAGCTGGAAGTATCTATTTCCAGAGACAGGTGAGGATGTAAAATTGGAATAGAATAGCAGGAAGAAAAAAAGTTAACCCACAATTTTGGAGCCTCAAATTACTGCTGGGCAGTGGACACCTCTGTTGCATCCAAATGTGCACGCCACAGAGCCTTAGGCAGAGTGGCTGTGGCAAAGTACTGTCAGGGCGTCAGTCGGATGCACTCCTTTGATTCCTTGCCCGGTTCCAGTGTAGCCTCCAGCAGTCTGAGGCTGAGGGACAGCCTTAATTTGTGGCAGCTGGACACGGTCATCGAGGCACCATATGGCAGCCGGGAGAAGCCAAGTCAGGCCATTGCCTTCCCCTGCCCTTGGGATACCCTTTGCCGTGGTGGGAGGGAAGCTCTGGCCCCATGGGGACACCTCCCGAGGTCCAGCCCCAGGTCCTGCAAGTTATCTTAAGTGGACTACAAAGAGCTCATTGGTAATCTGCCTCCAAACATCTGTCCAGGCACATCGTCCAACGTCCAGAGTGACTACAGCCCCAAGCCTCCTCTGGAGAAATCTCCACTTGAGCCTGGCACTGCTCAGATCCCCACCACGGTTAAGCCAGCCCACGGAGTTAAAGACTTTTACAAATTACACCAAAAGTCAGGCCTTTGCACCAAGCCCATCATTTCTGCACCGCTGTGGTAGCAGCCACTGGGACGCCCTCCCGTGGTGTGCCTTGGGTGACAGCAGCTCCCGGGGTTCATGGCTTGGCCGATGCACCACAGATTTGGGAGCCAAATGCTGCAAAGGTGTCTGGTTTCAATAAAACTGGAAACTGGGCCAAGTTTGGTCTGCACGAGTTTCTTCCAGGTACAGCACTGACGTCTTATCTCAGCGGCATCTTAGCTTTTCCATACCCTTGCATTAAAAGTCAAATAATATTTATGTGCATACACTTACAGCTTACGTGGCAATCTTCTTAAAAGATATTAACGTAATATCTTCACAGATGAGCCAGTAAGAATACTAAAATCATAAATGACCGGGAACAATAAATCACAACATGACACTCTGATCATCCTTTAGGCTCTTTTGTTTGCATTGCAGGATCCAGAGGTGGGGCTTTTTTTTAAAAAAAATCTATATGTAACCTAAGACAACAGTGGTAAAAGAAAAAGGAGAAGCGTCCGTCCAGATCTCACATGTGAAAACAGGTTTTTCTGTATAGTTTAGTCTAAAAAAACCAAGTCAGTCTACCTTCCCAAAAGGGCCAGACATAAAAACAACTTTATTTGTGGCTTCAGACATATTCAGCAACATTTTGGATTAGCTTTAACCATTAGGTAATGCAAGATTCAAAAACCATTACCTCTTTCATAAACCTAATTCACAAACCTTCAACCGAATAGTGCATTCATGTATTTCATGGATGCAGAACCCAAGAAATAGAAGTTTAATAAATTCTTGTGTTCAATGACTGGATCAGAACCACATCTTTAGGTGGTTAGGAAGTAGATGCTCAGACTGAACACAAAACTCAACAGCTATTTTCATCCATTTCTTGCCTTCCTCCTCAAAGGCCATTTGGATCATGAGCATGATGAGCCAAATTAACTTTTTAAATAATTGTTCAGCTCACTCCTTTTTTGGGGGTTCACTAGTGTTGAAAATCTCATTAATTTTTTTGAAAATATAACGGATCTATGATGGCTTGCCCTCTGATACCCACAGGTTTTGCTGAGTGAAAAAATCCACTATCCGATATCAGAGAGTCAGTGTGACTTGCAGGTAAAGCGAGAAAGCCCTTAGCTCATCAGGTTTACGCTTGCACTTTTGGTCTCAGTAAAGCAGGTAGCTCCCCCCTCAGAAGACCTTGCTGCCCCCCAGGAGGTTTCCCTCGTAGTGTTTACCCCATTATTGCCCCACAGAGCAATGACTAGGGCTCCTTAAAGGTAGGGAAAGTTTTCCTGTTAGCTTCAAGATCTTCTGGTGCAGACCTTGCTTTCACAGAGCCTGGCGATCATTTTGGATAAGATATGTGACAATGTGGAACAGAAAATATATTTGGTGCCAAAGGTATTATGCCACTGAAAAGCAGCTGAGTCCTTTCCTTTGCTAGTCGTCAGTCAGTCCATAACTTGCGGTCTGAAGCTGCAAGGGCAGCTCCTAAGTCTGTAGCTGCAATGACACGAAACTTTGGGTATTACTCAGCACTGAGAGCTACGTGAACAAAAGCCAATGTGTGCACCATACCCAGCTCTAAAAACTGACACAGTAATTAACCCTTGCTTCACTCCTCTCTCCTGGCAGGAGCCACAAACCCATTAGAGTTAGGCATGGGGTTACCAGGGCCCCCTCTCGTTCCCCACCCCACCCCAAGTGGACAGGGAGAGGCTGTGACCATCTAGCACTAGGAAAGAGGTGGTGGGATCAGGGAAAAAAGTTCTAGAAGCAAAACAATGTGGGGCAAGGATGGGCTTGCCTTGGTAGTACAATGAAAGACTTACCGTATATTACTGTAATGAGATTTTGTTGACAGATTAGTTTGGTGCTGTTGAACCTCAGGCACTCTCTACCTCTTTGTGTCTCCCCTGCTTTTTATTGTATTCCTTCTCGAGGTTTCCCTTTTGGGGAGCGGGGGGAGGATGGGGCAGAGGCGCAGGAGGAAGGCAGTCTGCCACATCCACCCTTCACTAGCAGGAATGTCATCAGAGGACAATTTGGGTGCAGAAACCTGACGATCTGGCAGGACTGAGCTGCAGCGATCAGTTGTGCACAGGGCACACTGAGATTGTAACAGAGAAGTCACCCAGGTCCTCTTCAGTAGCAGCACTAGGACAGACAAAGCGAAGGGCAGTTCCTCTTTGTGAACCCTGCCAAATTAGACCAGCCAATACGTCGTCCACCAGGAAGAATACACCCAACACCAAGGGTCAGATGCTGCTGTGATTTGTATTGGTGCAAGCTAGAGCCGTGTAATGGCAAACAAACGGCAGTACTTTGAATTTGTAGTGGTGGACCTTAGGTCAGGATGAGACCCACAGGTCTGAAAAGGGTAGAAAGGGAAAAATATGCACAGAGCAGTACGTGACAGCAGAATGGAGTACTTCTAAACAAAAAGAGATTATGAGAGGATATACTGCACCAGGACAATGTATCAGCAACTTTGGAAATACAAAGGTGGAAATGGTTAAATTATTTTAGTGCTCTTTCTGGTCTGTTTAAGTATCATGAATATTATAATCAAGAGATTGATAATTTGGATATCTTAGCAGAACAGAAATACACAATCCCCAAAAAGTGTTAGATTGTATCAGCGTGGAAATCCCACTAACGGGAAATTTCAAAGATCTCCAGACAGATCCTTAACTGCTTCTGTGGCAGTTACGGTGCTCCCTTCTTCAAGATTACATTTTGTTATTTAATTTTTTAAAAATATCTCCGCTAATAATTAGCAGAGATTTGTATCTGAGAAAACGATCTCATTTGCCTGTTAGGTAGGAGGAGATCAAAACTTTGCACAGTGACGCTCCCAGGGGACACAGGGGGGCAGCTCCACGGCTCCACATTGTCTCATCAAGCTAATTCACAGTGTCACTGGCAGCAGGAACCCACAGGTGCTAAATACAACCTCTTCTGGGTGCTTTGTGACTGAGCCTGTCTTCGACACGCTTTCCTGAACAACTTTTCTGAGGAAGGGAGTTCACGAGCACAGTATTCAAAATGACTGCTGTTTAACTAAACCAAGCAATTAATAAAACAGCCCACTCACTGATCAAAATGACTAAAAGCAAAGATAGCGTTAGGCTTCCCATATGTCTTATGCTAGGGAACTTACTACTCTGCCAAAGGTGGATTTCTTCTTGTTGCTGTGAAAGGTAGCAGATATGGGAAGATTTTCAGAATTTCATCCATAAGTGTTAATAATTATACTGCTACTGAGAAAGAATACGGGGGGGGGGGGGGGGCAAGTCCTCAAAATACACAATTTTTCCAAGCCACAAATGGCAGCTCAGCTTTCCTTTTAATAAGCATTCTGAGTTGAATTGCCAATGCTGCTGTTGCAAATTTCTGCCAAATTTCTCCTGCAAATTTTACTCAATTTTTAGTCTACCAAAATCATATTCACCTTGGTTGGAGCTTTATTGGCATTGGAAGTGAATGAAAAACCTGAGCAAGGACTTTGGAATGTGGTTGAGATATTATATGTCTTTGCATGTGTGTTTATTCATTTTTAAACATTATTATTTATACCCTCTGGAAGCAAGAGGGAAAAAAAATAGGGGCTGTACTATAGGTTAGTTTAACAAAACAACAATGATTTGCATTGCTGCTGACAACCATCTTCACTCTCCAGTGCTGAGAAGTGCCAGATGGCGAATTTGGAACAGCTAGCAGCAGAAAATGTGACCATCCCAGGTTCAGGGAGTCTCTGAAAGGAGGATTTGGAAACTGGAACTCCACATAAGGATACAAGCCAGAAGCAGATCTCACTTTTATTGAAGAGGTGGCTGCGGGTAGCGTGCAGTGCATTAAAAGTGCTTTAAGGTCTCTGTTCTATTATTTGTCTCCATTCAGCTTCTGAAAAGAAGGCGGAAAAATCTCTTCTGAATGCATATATATAGGGGATTTTGAAGAAGACACTGACAACACAGAAGTCAGCTTAATAAATAGGAACACATATCACTGCAAGCAGGAACCTGGAGCAGAGTTCAAATTCAATGTTTTTGGGAAAGACTCAGTGAATATACTGGTTATATGTGCTGCCAAAACAAGCATTTTCCACTGACTGATGCTACCTGGTGGGATTCCACACCTACACATTTTAACAGGAAGGAGTGGTCACACATCTGGCCAGCCGGAGCGGAGTTAGACTGACCAGCTGGGACAGCTACGTCAGGGACGCAACATATGAGCCTGGTCTGAGAGTCAGATCCTTGTTTTTTTCTCTTTTCTTAACAGATTCGATGTTGATAGAAGACAAAAGCAATGGAGTGTGGTACTGATGTCCCCCAACTTTGGATATCTAGCTAGTTATCCGGGAGCCCTCTATTCCCCCTAACACTGAGAGGCAGACATATGAACTGAGTGAGTCACTGTGTCTTAAGGTGTGTCTCTAAGGCACACTGGGTAAATTCCACCTTTTAGGGTACATGTTTTTCTTGACTACACTGAGAGCCTGAACACCTAGCCTTTAGGTGAGATTTGAGTGCCTAAACAGAACCATCACATCATCGTAGGCACCCCAGGCTGTCCCACCTGGCCTCTTACTGCCTCCCCAGAAGGGCACAAGTCTCTTGTAGATCATCTGCCTGGTCTCTGTCTTTTAAAGGAGGATTTTCATTACATTTGCCAGTCCTGCCCAAATGTCCTGAATACCTCTGGGCGCATCTACAGTGGTGCCAGGCACCTGAATTGCTCCCCTAGTGGGGGAGCAATTACCAGGTAAAACCAAATCCATTTTGTGTTACCAAAAAAATTTTGCATTAGAAGAAAGACAGTTATATCAGAGCAAAGGTCCGTTGAACACAGTACACTTTCTCCCTAGTGGGGGAGCAATTACTAGGTAAAACCAAATCCATTTTGTGTTACCAAAAAAATTTTGCATTAGAAGAAAGACAGTAAGACATAACATACCAGAGCAAAGGTCCGTTGAACGCAGTATGCTTTCTCGAACTCTGGTAGTTATATGGATGGTTAAAGACGAGAAAGAACAAGACAGGCATATATGAAACTTCTCATTAGTAATCTCCCATTTTCCAACTATTTTCAGTTTGGGACTTCTTGGTGAAGATGCGGTGCCTGTGTATTTAATAATCCTCACTGGGTTTCTCTTCCAAGAAAATGTTCAGTCTGCCCTTGAACTCAAACTGACTTTTACCAAAAACAGAAGCAAAAAAAGACAAACATCCTGCTTTCCCCAACCACCTAGCAGTACAGAAATACACCCAAAAATAGAGAAACTCCTCAAAGACCATGCAATCATTGCTGGCTTAGTGAAAGATAAACAGGGTGACAGAGCAGAAATAATTTCAAAATATTTTCTGCTAAAAATGGTGTTGGGACAGGTTACAGGTAAGGCTCATAAACATCCACTGATTCTCAAATGATCCCACGAAGGCCTAAGACTATGCTAGTAGTTGGTCTGGAAAATATTGGCCTTTTTTCAAATTCTGAAGGACTATAAGGAATTACATCAAGATTTTCTTTATCCACGTTAAGCAATGAAAAAAGGTTATTGCACTATAGGCGGAAAATCAGATTCCTTAAACGCCCTGTATGCCTCTGCTAATCCTTCAGTAAAAAACCCACACCTTCAAAGTAATTTATCATTATCGGTCTTTATAGTAGTACATTCTGCTTCTCTTCATTACTCCTGTTGATCCCAAATTTAAAATGCATTCTTCCAAACCTCATCCATGACTATAAATTTACAATTGTATTTACACATCCTTATTGTTTCATAGGTTAATCTATTAAATAAATTTAGATTTTAAAATATTGGGGGAAAATATCTTTTGTAGAATATAAGTATTCATTTGTAAAAACAGAAATGTAAATGCTGAGATAGGCAACAGTGTTGATATGGAAATCCCAAGCAGCAAGTACATTTGAATGAAGGGTGGCAGAACGCCTCAGTAGCATAAGGCAAAACCTATTATAGGAATGGTGATTATTCCAAAATCATATGTAATAAACTCAGGAAATTCATGGTGAATATGGGAACAGGCTATAGGAAAGTGCAGAGAGAGAGAAATCAAAAACCTGACAATGATCTCAGGGGACAATGATTTTGCCTCTTTTTTATGTCACCAAAGGGCAGAATTCAAATTGTCAGGGATGTGAATAATTACAAGAGAAGATGGTAAATTAATTACTTGGACAGAAAAAGTAACATTGGAGTCCTGCTAAGGAACTGATATTTAGATATTGCTGTATGATACAGATGAAGACATAGGAGGCCTAGAGTAAATTGCAGCACCTCTCTGGGGGCTGCTGTTGTTCATAGTATCAGAAACTGTATTTCAAATGTTATCTGGCCAGACTTTGAGGTCACTAACAGTGTGCAAAGCCAAAATAACTCCTCTGGCACCTCTTTGAACTCCAAGGGTGTAACAAAGTGAGACATGTGCCCAGGGACCTTCTACAGGACCAGGTTTTGGGTCTCTGGTGCCCAGGACATCAGACAATACTGAACAGAATAGCAGTAGGAAACTGGAAAGACTTTGGTAGATGTTTTCATGAGTTTACTGAGTTCAGGAGTGGTCTCTGAGGAAAAAGGATGACTAATACATAATGCCATAACCTTAAAAGTGAACCTATAGAGACATAGTAGGAAACTACACACTAGTCAGTTTGACATGAGTTGTGAGCAAAAGCCTTTGAAACTCTTTTAAGAGTCAAAAGGGAGAACATTTGGAAAAGTGCAGATTAACTGAAAGTAGCCAGCATGGCTTCAGGAAGGGGAGGTCACCATGGCTCACTAGCAGAGGGGAATTCTTCACGGATGTTACTGCTGGGCTAGGCAAGGGGCTGTGGTGCACCATCACCAGGGCTGGGCATTTCTTAAAGCAATCTGACAAGCTCCACAGCAGTAATTAATGGGCAAGGCATGGAGTTTATGGAATTGGAGGAGACTCGGCAGATTTGGACTGAGTATGGGCTAAAGGAGAGACTACAAATGATGATCTAAAATGGAAAAATTTAAATGTGAAAAGTAAAAGAGGGCTACAAAACACTGCAGGAACTTGAGCTGGCTTGAATAAATTAAAAAAAAGAAAAGAATAAAGCACAAAAATCAGAGAGGAAGAGAGGAAGGCTTGTTATTGATTCAGCAGACGGTGACTAAGATCACCACATCACTTTCTTTACAACACTCTGCAGTGATACAGGATAGCACCACGTTGCCAAGGATTTCAAAGTCACTGGCAAATAATAAGCCCCTCAATGCACTAGTTAGGTAAGGATTGCTATGGTCTTTTCATACAAGAGGGAAAACAGAAGCACCACAATATTAATGGTTTGCCCAAGCTCACACCTCCTACTTCAGCTGTCTGGCAAGTCAGCAGTGCTTGCAGGAGAAAGGCAAAACCTGGGAGTAGGATCCTGGCAGGTAAGTAAAAGGGAAAACGTTTTTGTCAATACCATGTTTTAAAATAAACAGGCCTCACATTTGGGGGACAGATCTTCTGAGATGAGGGAATGATGCTGATGGATTCTCCCTGGGGATTTGTCCATTGAAGCCTACCCTCTGCCCTCCCTGGTGAGGTCTGGCGAGGTCCCCAGTGCTGGGAGCTCTCAGGCACCCGAGGGAGATTTGGGCTGACTTCTTCCAGGGTCACCCTCACAGCAAGATGATTTTCAAAAATCACCACTCTTTATCTCCTTGTACAAATATATCCACCCGAGATTTCAAAGATGCAGATGGAAATAATGCCACAGTGCCACTGCACCTCACCTAATTGCCAGTCAGGAAACTCAACTGAAAGCCGCTCACGCCGCACAGAAATGTCTTGGAGGAAGGCCCACAAACACGTACTGCTGTTATCACTGTATGGCTGACAGCACTAATAATAAAAAACCCTTTTTGTTTTATTAGTAACCTTCTGCCGTCACCGAATGCCGTGATTCCCAGGCACTGTCACATGGACCCCAGCTCTGGGAGCCATGTGGGGGGGTAGGTGCAGGAGGGAGGCTGCGACCCTGCCAGTGGGGTATTTGCAGAAAAGCCTGGGTGCCTAAAGCCCAGAACTGTCCCCTGGGAAGGACCGTGATCCTGGAGCGCCGTCCAAGCGCCACGAGACCAAGCGGCTCTGTCCCGGGCACAGAGATGCTGGGGCCGTCCAGCCTCCTGCGCTGTGTTAAACTTCCCCTCCAAGTAATGAATCACAGAGCCACGTATTTCGCTGTGCAGCCTCTTCCAGGCTTCTCCTGCTGTTGACGGGAACTATAAAGGTCAGGGTTTCCTCTGACTGCCTGTGGGTTTCAAGGCCTCTTTTTCCTTTGCTTTTCTGGTGCTTCTTTGCCCTGTCTTACATATTCTAATTAGCTTTCCTGGAGGAGTTTTACAAGATGAAGATAAGAAGCAGCTTATCCTAGGCAGTTGTTTGACCTCACATTTTCCCTCAGAAAAAAAGAAAAGGACTTTCAAGGACTGAGTTTCCTATCTGAACTGTTATTTGAGGGACTAGAGGACAGAAATGCTCTGGGCGGTCAAGCAGGGAACTTTAAAAGGAATTCATCCGAAATGTAATAAAACAAATATTTGTAGGGATTTTTGAGGAATTCCAGCCTCCCCACTCCTCTCTTTTTATTAGCTTCACCAGTGCTTGATGAGGTGGCTACATTCTCCAAGTGACTGACAAAAGCCACTTCTATATCATTATTTAAGAAGCAACTTATGTGGCTGCATGACTCTGTTAACCCACCAGAGAGGAGCTTCTTGACCCATGCCTTGAGCTGACATTTTCTTTTCCCAGTCTCACTTTTTTGGGAAGAGAAATATATGCTTTTCTTCAACAACTAGCTTTTGGAGTCAGCTGAGTGTAGCTGGGAGACAGCATGATAAATATTGTTAAGCCACAGGGTAATTTTTTAATAAAAGATTGTGACCTGTGCCTCTCCTTTGACAGATATCCTGGCACTTATTAGTTCTGCATCCTGCGAGTTTGATTTCATAGTCTACAGCTTGGCCCACAGTCTACAGCTTGGCCCACAAATTGCCAAAACTGAACTTGGCTTCCCCTCATATATTCATTGCAGTGCAGGTTCTAGTGTCACGATGGAGGCCAAGTTTGCACACCCTACTGAAGTGGCTTTTTTGCTTAGGAAAAACTATGGAATTCCATCCCACAGCATGCTGTAGGGGTTAAGATATCAAAGAGCTTTAAAGTACAATTAAACAAATTAATGGAAGTCCGCAAGATGCCATTAAACAGGAAGATACAGACATAACCTCTAGTTCAGAAAGTGCCTAGGCTTCAGACTGCCAGAAAGGAGGTAGAAATATTGGACAAGTATCACTGTAAGATAGCCCTGTTTTTATGCAAAGATATCCTTTTTGGTGAAGCAATGATGCGGTGTCCACTAAAGAGCTAAGTAGCCTAGCAGATGTTGAATGCAAAGTTGAGCCCCATGAGGAGGAAGCCATTTTTCACAACACTGAGCTACAGCACATGTATTTTATTCTGCACATGTCCCTGTTGTCGTCTCTTTTTTTCTGAGTTTTGTTTTGATATGCACAACTGGTGTTCAGCTTATAGAAATCACCCCAAGAACAAGAGAAAAAGCAGGCACACGACCAGACAAGAGGACTGCAGCATCTGCCAAGGAGGTGTCTAAGTGCAAGGCAGCAGATCCAGAGAAGGTTTCTATATAAGAAGGAATGGGAGATCTAGGAGGAGATTTTAAGATGGATTAGGGCTCGGATGGCAGAGAATTTGGAGGTTTGAAGATGGGGTTTGGAAGAGTTGGAGTTGGTGTAAAGAAAGGAGGATATTTGGTTATTGGGTGGGAGGATAATGAAGGAATGATCTGTCCACATGGGCATTTCCTATCATGGTCATCTTTCTGAAGGAAAGAGAACTAACTTTCCTTCTTCCCATTTTCTCTTTCTCACACACAAACACACAGAAACAAATGCACATGCCCCTGACTGTCCAATACGTACTCCCCATCTCATTTTTACCACTGGGAATGCAGTATCAGATTTTTATTCTATTGATAGAGTTTAGGAGAGTAAGAATGTCTTCACTTCCAGTGGTGATCTTGACACACTTCAAATCCAATCAGAGGCTATGTTCTTGCCACCGCATCCCAGAAGATAGCCAATGAATCTGGACTGTATTGTGTCTCCTGGGAGACAGACTTGCAGCAGTTTTGGGGTAAGTAGCAAGAAGAACACAGTTCTTCAAAGACATCACAGAAGATACTTGCCTAACACATGGCTGACCAGAATAATTGCATATGTTCAAAGAACTAGAAGAAGAGCATAGATAAACCAGGTGTCAGAATATGCAGGAAAACACTATTTTAGTATAAATAATATTAACCAGAGTACTTTCTCTGCATTATTAGGAATTTTGTAAAAGTTGCACATGGTTATATAAAGAAAAAAAAACCCCTAACTTTAGGAAAGTTTTATGAAGTACTACGTATTTACTGGGATTGGTTTTTTGCATGTCCTTCCTTAAAGGGAGAGGAAACTATTATAATATTTCTGTAGCTCAGGAAAAAATACAGAGTATATACTTTGAGATATTTACCATGAATTTAAGGTCACCATCAAATTTTCATTATATACAATCTCTCTCTTTATATATTTACATATATTTTGCTTGTCCTTGTAGTATATGCGTGTCTACCAATTCCACAGCAAAATAGAACCCAAATGCCTTGAAACGTAAGAAAAAAGCCAAAGCTGGAAACTGTTCCAAACCACACCTCAGCCAAAAATCTACATCCAAACAGTCCCTGAAACACTAGGAACTAAAGAGTTTAGGCCCGTGTCCACTGCTATGAAATCTATCCTTCATTATTAGCTGCCATACAGGTACTTTAATTTCTGTCCAAGTCTCCTATGGACAAACCAGACAACTAATGCGGTAAGTTCTGTATCAGATTCTCCTCTCCTTGTTGCTATGCATCTTTCCTGTGTGCTGCTGACATAATGCCATTTAATTAACTTGAGACCCTGCTGGTTTTTTTCCTTTCTTTTTTGCTTTTCAAGAAAACGGATGTGTGATCAACATTCTTGTAGGAAATGGCTGCATGGTTTTGAACACATAATATTTTCTCCAGAATCAAACTAATAGTTTTTAATGGGTTGTGCTTTTTGGGTTTGGGGTTTGGCGGGGGTTTTTTGACTCAGTCAAAAATTTTTCTTTGGCATTACTGGAAGAGGTGAGGATATAATTGACCTCTCAATAATTGAGAAGGATTAGGAAAGGAATAGAGGGAATCGATATGGCAATGAATATTCATAACACAGAAAGCAGTTCTGGTCTGTTTGTCCTTTCCTCTCCTTGGCTCTCCATTCAAAGAAGGAGCCAGAAAACAAAGAAAGAAAGATGAGGATGGTGAGAAATATGGAGTGGCTTCCAGACAAAGAGGGATTCAGTAGACAAGGATTCTTCATCTCTGAGGGGAGATGACTTTGAGAGGGTACGATGGAAATCAATAAAGAAATGGATGGTGTGTTTATTAACTGCTGTTCTCTGGTTATTGCAGTAAAAAGAGCCACCCACTGAAATTGGACAGTGAAGGTACCCGATGAAAACACAGGTTTAAAGCAAAGCAGAGGAAGTACTTTCTGTTTCACCCTGACTTACACCAAGTTCCTTATGCTAGGGAACCCACTGTGCCCCTATTTCCCTCTCTCCCTTCATGAAATTTTTTTCTTCATATGTTACCTGGCTTTCCACATATCAAGTCTACTTATGACTTTTCCCCTCCACCATGGAGTATGGTCCTCTTCTCCCTCCTGTATGTCCACTTGTTAATTGGACTGTCTCCCAGGCTATTGCTCACATCCTACTTCACACTACATTCCCACCAAACCATCTGTCAGCCATGCTTTAATCAGAAATGATATTTGCTAGGGGTTTCCAGAGTAATCAAGGAGGTTTGCCACACAGTTGCGCTTGAGCCAGAATGACTCTGCTGGGTCATTCTTATACTCTTCTGATGGTCCTTCCACTTCCTCTCAGGTTTAGGCTTTCATGAATCCTACTGTTTACTCAAAACAACCTTGATTTTGTTGCCTCTGCAGCTGGAGAGAAGAGCTTCCAAACACAGAGCTGCTGGGTGTGCAGGTGGGCACACTGGTGCTGGCACTGTGGCAGGCAAGAATTAGTCTGGTTAGGACACCAGGCAGGAGGGAGATTTGGGGAGGGAAGGTGGACAAGGAGGGGGAAGTTTAAGTGCTATATATAAAGCTTTGCACTGCTGACTACTCAGGTAGAAACATCGGGCTGTAGTAGGATGGCACACAGAGCTGGAACAGTACTCATTCATTTTTCACACAAGCTTTATTCTTGCTTTTACATAGGTGGTAAGAAAAGTCGAAATGAATGAAATAAAAAAGGAAGCCTCTGCAAGTTTTTGGTATGGTCTTTGTGCTATGAATTTTTCAATTCTTTTATGTCCTGCACAGTATTTTTAAAGACCATCCCAACCCATGTGGCTGGTGCAACTTGGAAGTAAGGTTGCCAAAAGGAAGAAATAAGCATGTGGGTGGTAAATATTCATGGTGCATGAAATAAGAAAATAAATTGTTACCTCAGAGAGAGAACAAGAGAGAATAATACCTAAGGTACGGGAAATATTAATGAATACTGTAGTGCTGGCAAGAACATAACAAGAATTGGTGCACATATGCTATTAATAACTTTTTAGATACCATCCTTTTTGCTGCACAAATACGTTTACAGTAAGTTTTTAACCAGCTCATTACAGAGATTAAGAAAATGGTACAGCATGAGGGAAGGCAGATCTTTCCAATTCCTCCACTACAAAAGCATAATAATATGCTCAAAACAAGGCATTTCCCAGTCCTCTATCCCTAGCTTCTCTGCCATAACAAGCCTCTCGCATTGGCTCAAATTGCAGCTGTGCCAGACTTAAAATCCAGTCAAGTACTTAATTTTTTTAGCTTGGAGGTTTGGATTACTGGGTAATACCTGTCTCTATAAGCAAACAAATTAATCCCAGAGCTTCAAATTCCCTAGTGACTCACGAATGCATTTGACATTTGAATCCTCCCAAATCTGTGCTTTCGTTTTAGGTACTGGTGCCCTAAGTTATGGTACAGTACACACCAAATCATCAGGTGCACAACATTTATACACTGTCATTCAATGGCACAGAAATCCGACCTGAGAGACTGGGTGAAAGCAGTTAAGGCCAAAACTATGTTTAGAGTAAAAAAATGCAGGAAATACAAAGCGAGTGCCCACATCAAAGTATGTGTGACTACTCTGAACGGCATTTGCGCTTTCAGGCTCCCACAGTATTATTTGCTTTAGCATTTGTGGTTGATCTGCAGTCGGACCAAGCAATATACTTCAGGAGTGCATCTGAGGAGATAATCTGGGAAAACAATGGGTTTTTGCTCTGTTTCCTGAACAGCATCATCATCAAAACTTTCTGAAATCAAAAACAAAAACACAGCAAAGCACAAAAGGGTCAAGTCCAGGCCAGGCTGGAACCTGGAGAGTGGCACATGCTGCTCTCCCTCCAACCAATGCTTTCCTACATCTTCTTCAAATTAGTCACCAGGCAAATCTGTCATGGACTAAATGAGGTGCTGAAGAAATACAAATTAAGATAAAACAAAGGAGATTAAGTTAGAGGAATTAAGTTGGGGTCAGAAGTTGATTTATAAATTGCAGTTAAGCAACAAAAAACCTATTGAATTTCACCTGACGCATGTGACGTGACCCCAGAGTTTCACCTTGTCCTGGGTCTTCTCCATGGCAGTGATCAGTGCTGGGCACTTCACGATGGGATGTCTGAATCTGTAGGAAATGTGTCACTAGGTATGTGAAGAACAGCCTCATGCACCTCCTCTTAGATATATGCAAAGAAGAGCATACATTTGCAAGGCATTAATTTGGATTGCAATATCTAAGTGTAGCTCATTTTTGCATGTCTTTCATTGGCTCCTATAAGTCTGCCCCAAATTCCTTTGAACTAAGGCTTGATGAACCTTATTTTAAAAGAGAGCTTAGAATCACTTGCTGTGCTCAGCCTTTTTCATTACTATACCTGCCCTGGGATAGGCAATGGAAATGGACTTCTGGAGGGCAGACTTTGGCCTGTTCAGGACACTGGTTGGGAAAGTCCCATGGGAGACAGTCCTAAAGGGCAAAGGGGTCCAGGAAGGATGGGTGTTCTTCAAGAAGGAAGTCTTAAGGGTGCAGGAGCGGGCTTCCCTGTGTGCCGTAAGACAAACCAGTGTGGAAGACGACTGGCCTGGATGAACAGGGAGCTTTTACTGGGACTCAGGGAAAAAAGGAGAGTCTACCACCTTTGGAAGAAGGGGCAGGCAGCTCAGGAAGAGTACAGGGATCTTGTTAGGTCATGCAGGGAGAAAATCGGAAAGGCAAAAGCCCAGCTAGAACTCAATCTGGCCACTGTTGTAAGAGATAATAAAAAATGTTTTTATAACTATATTAACAACAAAGAGAGAGCCAAGGAGAATCTCCATCCTTTGTTGGATGCAGAGGGGAACACTGTCACCAAGGATGAGGAAAAGGCTGAGGTACTTAATGCCTTCTTCTCCTCTGTCTTTAATAGCCAGACCAGTTACCCCCAGGGTATTTAGCTCCCTGAGCTGGAAGACAGGGACAGGGAGCAGAATGGAGCCCCCATAATCCCAGAGGAAGCAGTTAATGACCTGCTACACCACCTGGATGCTCACAAGTCTATGGGGCCGGATGGGATCCACCCAAGAGTACTGAGGGAGCTGGCGGAGGAGCTTACCAAGCCACTTTCCATCATCTATCAGCAGTCCTGGTTAACAGGGGAGGTCCCTGATGACTGGAGGCTTGCAAATGTGACACCTATCTACAAGAAGGGCCAGAAAGAGGACCTGGGGAACTACAGGCCTGTCAGCCTGACCTCGGTGCCAGGAAAGATTATGGAGCGGTTTATATTGAGTGTGCTCAACAGGCATGTGCAGGTCAGCCAAGGGATTGGGTCCAGCCAGCGTGGGTTCATGAAGGGTAGGTCCTGCTTGACCAACCTGATCTCCTTCTATGACCTGGTGACCTGCCTGGTGGATGAAGGAAAGGCTGTGGATGTTATCTACCTGGACTTCAGTAAAGCCTTTGACACTGTCTCCCACAGCATTCTCCTAAGGAAGCTGGCGGCTCATGGCTTGGACGGGCATACTCTTCACTGGGTAAAAAACTGGCTGGGTGGCCGAGCCCAGAGAGTTGTGGTGAATGGAGTTAAATCCAGTTGGTGACCGGTCACGAGTGGTGTTCCCCAGGGCTCAGTTTTGGGGCCAGTCTTGTTTAATATCTTTATCAATGATCTGGATGAAGGGATTGAGTGCACCCTCAGTAAGTTTGCAGATGACACCAAACTGGGTGGGAGTGTCAATCTGCTCAAGGGTAGGATGGCCCTGCAGAGAGATATGGACAGGCTGGATTGATGGGCTGAGGCCAACTGTATGAGGTTCAACAAGGCCAAGTGTGGGGTCCTGCACTTGGGTCACAACAACCCCATGCAACGCTACGGGCTTGGGGAAGAGTGGCTGGAAAGCTGCCTGGCCGAAAAGGACCTGGGGGTGTTGGTAGACAGCCGGCTGAACATGAGCCAGCAGTGTGCCCAGGTGGCCAAGAAGGCCAACAGCATCCTGGCCTGTATCAGGAATAGTGTGGCCAGCAGGAGCAGGGAGGTGATTGTCCCCCTGTACTCAGCACTGGTGAGGCCGCACCTGGAATACTGTGTCCAGTTTTGGGCCCCTCAATACAAGAAGGACATTGAGGTGCTGGAGCATGTCCAGAGAAGGGCAACGAAGCTGGTGAAGGGTCTGGAGAGCAAGTCTTATGAGGAGTGGTTGAGGGAAGTGGGGTTGTTTAGCCTAGAGAAGAGGAGGCTGAGGGGAGACCCTATTGCTCTCTACAACTACCTGAAAGGAGGTTGTAGTGAGGTGGGTGTTGGTCTCTTCTCCCAAGCAGTTAGTGATAGGACAAGAGGAAATGGGCTCAAGCTGCGTCAAGGGAGATTTAGATTGGATATTAGGAAAAATTTCTTCACGGAAAGAGTAGTCAAGCATTGGACCAGGCTGCCCAGAGAGGTGGTGGAGTCACCATCCCTGGAAGCATTCAAGAAATGGGTAGACGTGGCACTTTGGGACATGGTTTAGTGGGCATGGTGGTGTTGGGTTGATGATTGGAATGATGATCCTAGAGGTCCTTTCCAATCTTAATGATTCCTAGTTTTTACTTCCATTATAAATAATCCAGCCACCAAGCCAGGAAACGTGAAATTACTACTCTACCTTTAATTGGTTTAGTAGTGGACTTGGTATTCTTAGGTTAATGGTTGGACTGGATGATCTTAAGGTCTCTTCCAACCTAAATGATTCTATGATTCTGTGATTCTATGACTTCCTTTTTAGCTCAGCGCTGAGGGTGAAGGATCTCTGCAGTGAGGAGCAGCCATTTCACTATACTCTGTATAGTGAGGTGCAGCCCTTGGCACACAGAACCCCAAATGACGGGCACCACTGATAATAGCACATACAATTCACTGCCACAAATGAATCCATGGAGCATGAGACCTGAAAGTAATTTTAAATGTTATTTTCACAAAGTTTTGTAATGTTCTGTCTATAATATGTGGTTTTGATCTGTTTTGTTCTTTACTACAAAACATATTCTTAAGATAGAATAACCTTTTATAGAACTATTTCCAATATTAACTGTAGGAAATATTATTGGAGCCAGTTACACCCTAAAAATTGGAAAGAACTTCTAAAGTTTGATCTTCCAGTACCTATACATCATCTTGTCATTTTTACCCATGCAGTGTGAGTGTAGACTGCTACCAGACCAGAACAACAACAAAAGGCTGCAGCAGGAGTTCCCGGGGGCCACAGCAGAAGCAGAGTCTATGATGTTCTCTGCATTACATGTTCTGAGTCAGAGTCTCCTCTGCTTCTCAAAAGAAAAAGGGAAAAAAAAAAAAAAGTGGCTGAGACAGACTGCCCTGCTCTTGTCATCATTTTCCATCCTATTTCAGTTCTTCAGGGTAGAGAAGAACCAAAACCCGTACGCACTTTCCTACTATATCCAACTTTGAAATGCAGAAAAACTTCCAGAGGATAACAACTCACTAAGGACTGACTTATTCATTTTATGTCCCTTGGGTTATATTTTTAACTGGCGTAAGTGACTGAGCCAAAGAGTCACTGAACTCAGCTGAGATCTGCCTATTGCCTGACAACAGGGCTCACAGCTTTGCTCTTGACTTCATTGTCTTCTGCTTTTTATTGCTGAAAAAGGACAAGCAGATGCACCTCACCACTATTTTGTATACTTCTCTCAGAGACCATACTCTCTTTTTTGCCCTCAGCAGAGGGCAAATCTGAGACTTGTCTTTGCCAGTGGGTCCTCCTGGGGTACCATTCTTCAGAAAAGCCAGTAGTTTCCAGGCAGTCTCAGGCACAAGTTCATGTTGGGGCTATGGAGAGGTAAAGAGCTGGGTCCTTTCCCTTTGGATAACTGGGAGCACCTCACACAACACCAGGTTCTGTATTCCCTCCCCATAGAAGAGCTGCTGCTTCCTCCGTATGCTATTAGTATTTCCCTTCCCTGAATTTTTCCTACTTTCATTGGGTCCTGACTGGTCTGCAGTCACCACACATGGGCACAGTATCCCACACGCTACATGAACACATACCACATACATAACTACATAATGGCCTACTAATATTTTCTGTGTTATTTTTCCCTCTGTTCCTGAAGCAAAACTATTCCCTGTTACTGGTTTTGTTTTCTTTTTGAACTACCATTTCATATTTAGCAGCTGTCATTACTGATGTGCTGACATTAAAGCTATTGATTGTTTCCTAAAAGAAAGTAACTACATCAGGCACAAAAATACATAACACTTCTGTAAACAAAGACAGCAAAATATCTAGTAATTACTGAAAATCTCCCCAAACAAATTATAATTCATTTTTCAATGCAGATATAAGAACTAATGACAACCCAAGGATAATCAATGAATTGAACACCACATCTTAGACACAGCATTGGGCACTTAACTCACGGGATGCTATATCTGTTTGCTGATTGAGATTCATAAAAATTTTCTGCCTCAAAGGAATTTCACTCTTGCACTTGACTCTGAAATAACTATGAAAGTTTGCACAATCAAAGTTCTTCCCTTACTGATGTGCCTCAATGGCACATAATAAAGGAATAGAGAGAGGATGAATCAAAAATTTGTATTTAATATGATGAAAGCCTTTTCCAAAAGGGGGTTGATGGTAATCAGCCACTTGTTATGGGTTCAATAGTCAACAGTAGCTGCTGTACAGAATTGTTCTTTCAAGGAGCATTATTTTTCACTTCAACATTTTCCTATGAGTTTCAAGACCAGCTTATTGTGTGGTTGTCTTAACTTTGTTATATCATAGGAATTTGGAAATTATACTACCAGGAGAACAGCAGTGTCCAATCTCCACAGGTTGTTGTAGTAAGACCTTCAGATGACCATGGAAGAACCCCAACAATAGGTAATGGTAGAGTTGTCTCTTCATAGGATGAATGTCTTCCTAACACTGAATAAATGCTGACACAAAAGAGTATCTCTCTTGTATTTTTCATACCCATGTGAAAACATGGTGGATTTTCATCTTATCCACAAACTTTTCAAATCACTTGAAAACAATCCAATTCCTTTTTTAGCTTCTTTGGAAGCCTGCAAGCCTTTTGACACAAGTCAAGTATTGGCCAAGTAGAGTAAGTTGCAGTTAGCAACATGCAGTTAGCTTTATATTTTATGTTTATCTATGTTTATTTGTATTTATATGTTTATCTGTGCACAATCAGCATATTCACTCCTGAGCATTGCATGCTAAGAGATCTCTCATTCCAGGAAATGTGGTAGGCAGCAGAAAGCAAAATAAAAAGATCCTTATTGGAGAAAACCATGAGAAAGAATCGAAGACAGACAGATCTGACCAGCAGTCCCTGAGGCTTCAACCAGACCGTAATTATCTACTGAAGAGCTCAGTGATGGTGCAACACCAGACCTCATCTCAGCTCTGTGCAGCAACACCATTATTCACAGACATCCCAAACAACTCACCTCCCAGACAGAGAGGAGCCAGTTGGGGTACACGATCTTGCATCTTTTGCACATTCTTTCAGGCAAAAAAATGTCAAAGATTTTTATATAGCTCTAAAAACTAAGCATTTTATAAGGTATGCTTTTATATGCACACATATGTTTAGGTGTTAAATAACAGGTTTTTCTTCAGTTATGGATTTTAGTTCCCCTCCCCTTTCTTCATCTCCTCCTTTAGTTATTCTAAGAGTTCTCCCTGAACAGACTACTTTTCTTACCTCTATGTTTTTAAAATTATTTCTAACTGGAAATGAGTAAGCTATTCCTGTGAAATCCATCTTGTGGATTTGTATCATACTACAGTTAGTTAATCAAAACACTTGTCAAAAAAAGCATTTTCTTTGATATTTTGAAAAAGTACACAAATTTTTACATTTTGCAGGGAGAATTTGTATTGTTTCAGGCCCAGAATTTAAAAACAAACTAAAAAAAAAAAAAAAAAAAGCAAGCCTATTAGGGCAAATTAAATAGAAGAAAAAAATCAGTTTTCCCATAGGGTCCCTTATTATTTTAGCAAATCATAACCTAGCACAAAAATTTCAGGACCTGTGGATTTTTAAAATGCTTGAAAAGTTTATGTAGATAAAGTTTGTCAATGGAAAAAATCTTTTTGTTTTAGCAGAACCTAAAAGTCTTGTGATTTTTATTAATTTGAAGATTATAAAAGATGACAGAATCCATAAATCAAACAAAAATATTAGTCACAGATAGTCCAACATGTTTTCTCATAGTTATATGATAAATCCCCTATGCATTCAGGTCATTCTCATGATCCATCTTCATCCAGTTTTATTAGACTAGCATTCAGAGCCTTCCGATTAGTTCATTCTTATACTAGCAGCGGTTAAAAAGCAAAGATGTAATAATGCATACACAAACTTCATGGGACATATATAATGCCAAAGGTCACGAAGAGATCTGCAACGGCAGAAGAAACCATCTGGCAGCCAGGATTTGTAAACTGCTAAATGTATTATTTATTTATATTACCATAGGTATTAATCAAGACTACAGATTATTACCTATTTGTTTCATATCAGTGCCATTCCTGGAAGTGGGTAACACCCTAAGTAAAGGTAGTTTCTACCACGAAGGATAGTAATCTAAAAAACAGACACATGAAGGACAAAATACACCATGAAGCTCAGAGACGGGGATTGGCAGCTTTTAAAATATCTGATTAATACACTCATTTCTTTTGAGTACTGCTGTTATTAATGAGTTAGTGCAAAGATCCGTAATCAGGATCTGTGGACCATTTGCTAGGTGCACTGGAAACACACACAAAGTCATCAAGGGAAAACTAATGGAGACAGGAGTGTGAGCTGGAAATAAATGGGGTGTTGAGGCCAGACTCATTATTAGTGTTACTGAGAGGGCACTGTGAGGAGACATGATGTGAGAAGGGATCTCAGACATCTGTTAGTGTTTCCTTCTCCCCCAGAGGAATGGCAACTACAGACGAGGAAGAATAAATGAGGAAAGAAAGAGAAGAAACTACAGGGTAGACTTGTCTCTATCTTGTGTCTAAAGAGTGTCTTGTTTGCTTCTCCTGCTTCCCAACAGATCTAATTTCCAACCTTTCCTGGTCCTCTGCTACTTCAGTTGCAGCAGGTGAGCTTGGCACATGCACATACCATTATCAAGCCAACGTCAAGTTTGAACATGGTTTTGATAAGCAGGTCGTTCTCTCTCTTTCCATGGCCAGAGAAGAAAGAGTTGTACCAAGATGGAAGTTATTTCATTAAGGATTAGTATTAGCCTTAATATAAGCAGTGTTCACAGGTCTACTCAGCTGCTATCTAACCCCGGTGCCTGTACTCTACAAGTCCCTAAGTCTTGAGATTTAGATCCAGGCTTGCTCCTTAAAATTGTGGTTTTGCACAGCCTCCAGGGCACCTGTCTTGCCAGGGAAGAGCAGGTGGGTACATAACTCATGACTGAGACTGGCTGAGCTCCAGGGTGTGCATTTCTGTGTGCATCTGCCTTGCAGGGTTCACCTGGGCAGCAGCAGAGGCTTCTGTGACTTGAGAACAGGCCTGGGCTCCCCACTCCTCCCAGGTGTATCAGTGCTCACGCTGATAACACAGCCTGTGGGAAGTGCGTGGTGACCAAACCTGTGCTCCCACCCTCTTTCGCTTCTTCCCCATTTTCCGCCGGTTCTCAGGGTCCCACATTCAAGTCTCTCCCCTGCCCAATGAGGCGCAAACTCACACCTCCCTCCTCTCCTCCATCCCTGGATGCAATTGTCTTACAGGGAATAGCCCTTCCACAACACACAGACACAATCCCAGGACCACGCTCCAGAACTGAGTCCTCCCAGTTCTCAGCCCAGGGCCCTAGCACCAGAGTGTGTTGCAGAGCACCCAACTGCTTGCTGTCTCTCCTGCTGGGCCAAGGAGTCTTAACCAATTTTTGCAAAGGCATACAGCTATACTGGGAAGAGTGAAGAGTAAAGAGTATGTCACCCCAAATAGTCTCTAATTTAGTGGTCCAAGTTCTTTATATTTGGCTGGGGTGATGCCAAAAGGAAAAGGAGAGACCTGAACTGAGGACCTCCACTTAGCAGGTCAGTACTGTATCTGCTAGGGAGCGGTAAGGTTAAGATGCTGACAGAAAGGGACCCTTGGATGACTGTGGGGAGGGATCTCTCCTTCAGTTTTGGAAGAAAGAGTTTTAATATCTTCCACAAGAGAAAGATTTCAGATTCTGCAGCCTGATTCGCATGCCATCCAGCACCTTTGAATAAGCTCTACATATGGGCAGACACCCACATTCTCTGCTTTTCCCTGGGGCTAGTTCCCAGCACACTGCCTACTCAAAACATGGACTGCTTGGGATCAAAACCTAATTCTTCCCATTCAGGAAAGGACAACAGCTCTGAAGAGGGTGGGCTCCTGAAAACTACGCATTGCAAACCCCCATGTTGCTGTGCTTAGCTCCTTTTTTTTTTTCTTTCAACTATTTTGATGGCTTTTGCTAGGAACTTCCCAGAGAGAAGAGAGTCTCCCTTTGAGACTCATCCCTTGTCAGAGGTCTTCTAACATGATCTTAAAGACAGTAAATCTCTATTTGCATCTATGACTAGACAGGTCTGCATCTAAGGATGGCAGGCATATTGCCAGTTATAAGACTGAGCCCAGCTGTGATCTCAGCACCTGCATGTAAATCAGCAGTAATTACGTGCTATGGAAATTCCATAGCATGGAATTACTCAAGCGCAAAATGGACAAATGACACAGCACTCCTAAATGGGCTCATCTTTCCCGATTTTCTTCCTTTATGTATCTGCCATCCTTCTCGTGCAAAGCTGTAGATCTCCCAGGTAAGTGCTGAAGCCCTAGGAGCTGTTTTGGAGATGTCACTTGACAGCACTAGTTCACCCCCTGCATGATGCAAGGGGTGCCCTTTGCCCAGGCTTGGAGTAACTGCTTTGCACACTTGACATCATTTATGTGTAAGTTTGCAGTTGGAGTTTTAAACAGTACTACCCAGTTCTGCATGTAGGATGATTAAGTAGAAATCCCCTGCAGAGATTTAACAAACATTGCTATGCCATACTGTAGGAACACGGCTTTCTTTAAGCCCTGACTGACTTCTAATATTATCCACAGTAGGTGAGTCATTGTTACTGTAAACTCAGAGGGAACTGAATTTGAGGATTTGAGGACAATGAACACAAATCTTAAGGAAACGAGGCTTCATCACTTATGGAACAGCTTGTTTCTATATATATCATTTAAGAATCATATATAGCACTGTCATTTTATTTCTGAGGAACATCATTAGGCATCAGAAAAACATGTGCACTTTGTTTATGAAGGTGTATGTTTCCACAGTGCATGTAAGGTTAGTTTCAATGGGCTTAGATAGGCAGCTTATGTTTTCCTTACATAGCTGAAACATTGGGCTTGATTACTGTACCTCAGATTAATGAAAAACATGAAATAATATTAGAAATGCTGGAACGAAATTGCAGCAGAGCCCAACTGATGTTATCAGTGCAAAATGTTCATGTTCAGTCCAATGTTTAGCCTGTTTAACCCTCGCTGAATGAAAGCATTGCTTGTCTGTTCACATGACTGCTCACGTTGCTTTTTCTGGCACAATTTTTAGTTTGCAAGACATTAATGTAAGAATCAACAACAATATACAAATACAGGCTAACCCCTTTTACCATGTGCAGTACTAAACCATCTTTTCACCACTGATCCACAACTGCAAGATGAAGGAGAACAAAGCTTTTTGTACTATTTTGCTCTCAGAAAGGCTAGCCATCATGTTACTTCGCACTTTGCTGAATAAACTAAAAACAAGACTTCAAAAAAGGTGCAACTGTGAATCACTGAGCTGAGGAGCTGCAATTAGAAAGGAAATGAAGAAAATGGACAGTGGGGTTCCTTAATGTGAAATGTGACATTGATAAATCAAAGGAAACCTGGAATTTGAGACATAGATATTTCAACTGATTACCGAAGATAACTTGCATTCTTTCTTAGCACAGTCAATTTTGCATTTGCTGAGAAAGATTAAAAGACCCAGTAGTTGCCACATCATTAGAAACAACATATTCACATAAATAAATAAGTAGTGTTCCTCTTTAATTCCTGCTAAAGGAGGCAAAAACTCCAGACAGCTATACACCAAGAGTTGTGTAGGACAGGAAACAAGGGGCTCTTCATTACTGGAACAAAACACTCATAGTTTCCAGAGTAAAAGTCCTAATTTTTCCATAAAGCAAACCATATTTAGGGGAGAATCACAGGTTAGGAATTAAAATGTGCCATAAGTGAAAATAGAGTTAAGAAATCAAACATATGCTAAGCGCAGTTAACACAGTTACAGATTTCTTTGGCAGTAATAGAAATCAGTTACCATGTAATGTTTTGTACCCTGAATATAACAACTGTGTACATTTTCTTTTCATTAACATACGTGTTTCATTGACTCACTGTATTTTTCCAGCTGTCTGATTTTTGGAATACAATGCAGCTTAGGGACAAAATTCAATAGAATTTGGGGGACATAGTATAGATTACTTTTCCTAAAATCATAATTTATGAGTAGACTTAGTTGTAAAAACTGGCAAAGCCAACCATAAACCCCTTTGCCTGACAAATATTCCAGTCTGTGGAAATCATTTCCATTTTTAAGATGTTCACAGTGAGCAGCAGTTGCCCAACCATGGTGCCTGAGAAGGGGAATTTCGATATGTATTTTCTTCATAGCACCCTCCACAGTTAACCTTACCTATCTCTGTGGCCACAGGAGAAAGCCTAGATCCTTGGAATGAACTTAATATGTAAACTTCAGAAGACAAACAACTCTAGCTACCTGCAGGTTTCAAAGTGTTATTCATCTGAAACTATTTGCAGCAGAACCTTTAAGTGAAACTTACGGATTTTCTGAAGGGACCTGGTCCTTCTTTTTTCTAAATTATCTGATGATAGGCAGAAATGATTCCAGGGACAAGGCAGCCTTCTGTCATAAGCTCAGCTTGTCTGATAGAGGTCCAAAACCCCACAATTTACAAGACTTTCCCTTTTACAGTCCCTTCTTTGCAGTAAGATGTACGTCTCAGGCATCACTGCAGAAAAAGGTTGATTCATAGTGAGATGCAGAACACAGTGAGCCGTACCTATGGGAGGAAAATAATCCATGCAAAATTCAAAAGGAACTTATGCTTACCGGGACATCCCATTCTGCCACGTTTCTCCTAAACAAAGCACTAGAGGGGATGGGAATGTCTTCTCAGGAGCAAACAGAAAAAAGCTTGAAGCTGTTTCACAGGCCTCCTTCAAAAATGCATGGGAACCCTTCCACTACAGTTGCTGTGGAGTGCTTTGCTGAAAGGAAGTCACACACAAGGCTTTCTTCACTAGAAGGTCTGTTTGGATATAATTGCTACTCTTGGTTTCTTTAAGATGTGTGGATTTAATTAAGAAGAAAAAAAACCCCAACTTCCAGCATCGTGATGAAGAATGGGGGATGGAGGCCTGGTGAGATTCAAGAACCCTCATGTTTGGTAGAAAGCATGATAGAGAGCATGCCAGTTTCTCAAATCTCCTTAGGCAAAGACAGAGAAATTAGGCAACAAGCCTTCAGTGTTGCTCATTGGAAGAGGAAAACCAAAAATGTGCTTGGCTGCTAGTTAGCACAGAGATAGGGAGGATGTATTGAGATTGCTCTGTGATGTGAAGAGGACTAAGAAATTAAATATTCACCGGTACATCGATACCTTGGCATTCCTACAGTGCTGACTTCTACCTACAGCAACAGTCTCACTCATCCTATGATACACTATTAGTCATGTACTAATGGTAAGGAGTCAGAAGACGACACATTTTCTTCTAAAACTGATGGAGCAGCCTTATTAGACTAGATGAAATACCTCTATGTCATACCAGCTACAGCGTTAAAACAAGAATATCTCTAGACTTTTTTCTGCATAGCTTCATGCTACCGATTTGAAAGAAAATATTACTTTCTCTAATCTGCAAAACCCTGTCACAACAAAAGTTGTCACATCTCGGAGAAGCAGAGGGGAACTCACCATCAAGCACCAGCTTCTACTTGCTTTATTTTGACTGGTGAAGACCGTACAGTGTTCATCTGTCAAATCACTGGGTTAGCAAATAGGTTGCAGCTAAGGTAGTATAGAAGGCCTCTCTTTGTTTTTAGAAATATTGTCCTTTTAGAAAAAGGAATTATAAATAATATGTAAAGTGTGCTTTGTTACTGTGAGATGTAAACTTACCGGGAATGGCGAAAGCAGAATCTGTTTGGGATTCCGCAGTGGCTAATCAAAGCTGGCATTGCCTGCAGCTGACCTACACGCCAACTTAACACAGCTTAGAGGTATACAGACCATTGAGTGATTATACAGAGTGTTTTTAGGAAGCTGAAAATAACTAAGTTGATTTAGGCATACAGTTAGAAAACACTTTTGGAGCATAACAGAGGGATTTGAACATCAGTGAAGTATGTTCTGCCATAGACAAAATCACAAGGAAGAAACAATGGGGAAATGATAAACTGTGGTTTCCTGTGTACCACAGTGAGCTACACGGGTAGAAGAATCAGTCTTACAAGCTTTTGGTACGTGTACAAATTGCAGTAATGAAGCAGTGGAAAAATCCATGCATCTGTGAGGAATATTACAGAGGTTCAGACTGCAGACTGAGTTTGTCAAATTAGTTATTAAAAAAATTATGCCTATATTTGCACTTATTATATGTAAGATGTATAGCATATGAATTAACTCTCCTCACTACAGGATACAAGCAGGTGGCCTTGTTTTTGACAGTGTATACAAGTGGAAAAATTAAATAAGAGAAGGCAAAATATATGTGTTTTTAAAAGGGTTGTCATTTAGGAAGTACAGGGTTTGATACCAAGAATTTCTACAGGATCTCTTTGAAAAGCCTTATGCAAGGCAAGCTGTAACTACCTCTGATTGCCATCTTGGACTTTTTCCTTTGAATACTGGCCATCCACAGAGCTTTTAAAATGTCAGTCACTGCTATGGGGATCCTGTAATGGATATTGCAGGAACATAGGGATTTACATCTTGTAGTTATCTTTCTCAGCTGGGACCTACAGACACAACTAAAATGCAAATAATAAATATCAATAACTCTTCCTAAGAGTTAAAGTGATCATTTCAGACAGTTAAATATTACTGAAGTAGGCCCCTGATGTCCTTGTCCCTGTCTCATATGTATTTTTCTGCTGAGGTATAAGCTCAGCAATGGCCAGTTCAAGTGTATGCCACGTATTTTCATTCTATGTTCTTCCTTACGCAGGATCATAGCAGTTAGTTGATGGACCAAGCGCTACTCTTAGTTATAGCAAGGTGACTCTGGAGTAAACCCCTCGGATTCAGTTGAATTACATTGGTATATAACTGAGAGGAATTTCCTCTGATGGATATAATTTCCATGCACGATATACGTACGTTCCTCAACAGTAATTAAGACCAGATGGTGTTTCATATTTATACTGTAAGTGCGTGGCTATTGCTTTTCTCTGATACCTCAGAAAGCAGTTTTCTGCCATTCCCATACATGGCCGGTACTTTCCCACACATTCGACAGCTAATAAGTTACAAAGATTCCCCTGAACAAGTATCTAATGCAATTTAAAATTGAAAAACTTGGCAAGGAATTAGGCAACAGGTGCCTGGTATCCATCTATCGTGTATTTACAGCTGGAAGAATTACAAGCAGGGTCTTTCTAAAAAAGGTTTGGAACTCAGTGTCCCTGGAGGAATGTGCGCCGAGGGCTCAACGCTGGAGCAGGGACGGCACCCGCTTGACAGGGACCGCAATTGCAAAAGGAAGTGGGGTGCATGGGTTGGGGGGTGAATCTGCGCATATGAGCTCATGCAGGAAGATGAGGCTAACTTACATTTTTAGACTGGCAATCCTGGGACTTTCCACACATGCTTTAGGCTTGGGAAGACTCCAGAAAAGCCAGCCACAGTCGCCAATTTATTCCAACTTTATAAGAGAAACTCTGAAAAATTTTTGATATATATATTATATATTTTAATATATATGTGTATACACACACATATATATGTGTGTGTTTGTGTCTATATACGCATATATGCATATTTTTAATGCTCACAGTCCTGTACTTGCTGCCTCTGAAACTGAAAGAAAAACATCGTACACTGGCAGAAACATTAGTAGCACTATAGGAGATAAATAGGATACTGACTGATAATCGCAGTTACCACCTGTGACTCAATTAATTTCACAGACATAAACCCTGCATAAACACACAATGAAGGACTGTTTCTGTGGGGTGGAATATCCCTCTAGAGAAATTTGCAGAGGCTACATTGAGGATCTTACAAATGTATTATACTCTTTATTTGGAAAGACAAAAACTCCTAATCATGTCACTCATAAATTACAGCTGTAGTGCAGGATATAGCTTTTATCAATAATTATGTCTCTGAAAAGACTATCTCCACTGAACTGTTGCACCTCTGAACATGGGAACATGGAAATATCAGAATTAACTTTGCAAACAAATTCTTTAAGTATTCTGGGCTGAATGAAAACTGTATTTGAATAAGCCTAGATTTTTAAACAAGACCTTTTTTTCTTCTGATTTCTTCATATATTACAGCCAGCTGGAGAAGGTCACGCATGCATAATTGGATAACAAATTCTGTGACTTCCATAAGAATACAAGTAAGGGTTTCTAGAAGATAAAGGAAATGGGTGATCGGTCTCTATTCTAGTGGGTAACCACCTTTTTTCCACAGACATATACTTAGAGTATGTACTTGTTATATGCCTGCCCAGTATTTAGCCCAAGGGTGGTTTGGATCTGGACTGCAGTATATAAATACATCTGCAGTACAAAAATCAGAAAAAGCAACAACCACTGAAGAAGGGTATGTATGTTTTTCTTTCTAAAGCTTTCTAAGGTATCTGCTGGCTCAATACGAATATTCTGTTTCAAGTGGACAAAAGTATGAACCAGATTTCAGAAAGTATCAGGATGAGTTCTTACAGATCAGAATTACTCTTTTCTAAAACATCTCAAAGCTCTCTTCCTCATCTGCCCATCCCCAGGCGCAGGTACCAGTATGTGCTCTTGGGGCTCTGTATGGACACAGGGAAGCAGAACAGCCACTAAAACAGAAAAAGTGCCGATGTCCACATCTCACCATGGGCTACCTTCTGTATCCCCTTCCAGCTGTCTTGGTGTACCTTAAATTATCATCTAGGTGAAGAGTGGCTAGTATTCGCTGAATCCAACAAGAGATTTAGCTAGTAGAGACAAGAAGGCATTTTGAAGACTTTGCCTTCTCCACACTGCCAGTTCTTGTAATTAATGTTTGTTTTGCTCAGAGCTCCAGGCTCTGGAGTTGTGAAAAAACTCGGCTTTCATTAAAAGGAAAAGTATCTTTTATGCCTGCAGAGACAAGTCTGAAAGCATGAACTTAAGGCCTGGCAAAAAAAAAAAAAGACAGGAAAAAACCCCCCACCCAACCTTCAAAAAATCATGATTTTAAAAAAAATTAATCACAGGAGTTTTTAGGGCATTAAGTATCATTTCTAAATGCATAAGGCTAGATATGCTACACCTTACAGCTAGAAAACTCCTTGCAAATGAAGATAACTTTACTTTTCAGAGCCCATTTGGCTTCCACAGAGCTCACAGATGATCAAACAGAAAGAATGGAAAAGGAAGGAACAAAGAACTTCACTACTGTGACAATCAAATAAATTGACCCCTAAACTACCATTCACCTGCTCAGGCACGCTGCTGAGTGCAGCGTGTCAGGGCACCCCATCACTAGAAATCATCCAAGAGATGGATAGGAAAGTATCAGACACACCCATAGGATTCAGGTGCTGCTACGGCAATATAAGCAGAGCAGGGCTTTGCGCCCCGCACAACTTCTAACTGGGGGATATGTCGCAACCTCCCTGCTTCACACTGCCATTCGCTGGTGGTCCATGTGCTGGACTTGGCTCTCCAGTGAAGGATATGAGAGTACCTCTCCTCCGGCTAACTCCTATGCCTTAGCGCACTGACTTTCACAGCAACGGGAACCCTGAAAGCCAACATGATACAAAGCTTCAGCAGAAGATGAGTCTGCTTTCATCTTCACTAGGTCAACAAGTGTCCCTCCAAATAAGTTTCTTCATGCACCACATAATCTCTTCTTTTTTCCCAGATAAAACAATCAAGCTATTTTTTTCTTTCTTCTTTTTCCCTTACAGGCAAGAAGATGGGTTTGTGTTGTGGCCTCCTTGGTGCATGTATCATTCCCAGTCCTGCCACATAGTCAAGCATAACGTGTCCCCACCCTTGCAGGTTCCAAATTCATCCTCCTGCAGGTGAAAGCCTTTACATACATAAGACCTTTCTTCAGGAATACAATGCTTCACATATCACTGAATGAAACTACTACATTTTTTTTTTCCCCCCAGAAACCAATTTCTTTCACAAATTTTTGTGACTTCATTTTCTTTCAGGTCCTGGAAGGCCTCAGAGGAGATACTATACATGTATGCTGCCAGGGATGTTGAGAACACTGTACAATCACTGGTGGCTTTCAGAAAAGGAGAACTGGGGCTGTCTGATTGCAATCATCTGTAGTAACTCGGTAGACATCAGGAGGAGATAGGCATTGCTCAGGCAGCAGGCAGAGAACAGAAAACAAAAGCCCCTGGACAGGACGGAGCAGGAAAATAACAGTGTGATCAGTCCTAGTCAGCCAAGGTGCTCTGTAACTCGTAAAAGCATCCCCAAGAATTGCTCGTCTCTGCAGCCAGGGATGTGTCTGGGGAATACAGATACAACCTGCAGTTTATTTGGGATGAGTGAAAAAGATGAAGACAAGAACTCCAGTCCCTTGGAAAGGAAGGACCAAAAGGACATGATGATCTGAGGGCTTCTGGATTTTGGCAAGGGTCTAGAATCTAAAGGTAACAGAAAACTGTGCAGCACTTGTTTCAGGTAGGGTCAACATGAGTTCCCGGTACAGTTGACATTCAACAGTCTCTAGATTTCATCATTAAAATATTAACATAAAAGGACTAATTTTTTAGACCCAGGCTGACAGAAGAGTTTGTGGATTATATGACTAACATTTTGAAGCTGTAGAAAGGCAAGCACCACCTTACAAGAGGATGAAACATCCACTTCTTACTGTTTTCCCAGTGCACATTGCCCCCACCACTTCTAAATTGTTCCATTTTATCCATGTTTCAAATCAATAACCTTGATTTTGGCATTTCCCAACTGCTGAGTTCTTGATTTTAGGTCTTTAACATTCTTTTAGCTTCCTTGTACATCATAGCTATAAAATAAATGACTGATGACTAATACAAATCATTCACTAGGCCTCTCTTCACTGAACCAGTATCAATAAATAAATGTGGTCATTTCACCAGTTTTCATAAAAACAACTCTTCATAAAACATCCAATGCAATCCTCCTCCAGAGACTTATCTCAGTCTCTGCCAGCACTTGAAGTTTTACTTACTAGACCTGAATCTCTGCTCTCTGTGCCTAATTTCTTTTATCTGTTCAATGTGCTCTTCTGCCTGTTGCTGTGTAAAAGATGTACACAAACAACAGGGGAACCACTGCCAACTGTGCATTAACTGTATGTAAATGCTCTTGATGCACAGTGTAAATTAACTGCAATAAATGAGAAACTTCCTGTCCCTCTTCACTTTCCATTACAGTTACCTTATGTATTATTTGTTACCCCAGATGGTAAAAAAATTTAAATGGATTTTTTTTTTTTTATGCTGCTAATGCTCCTGCAAATGAAAGGGATATATTAGGATAGATCAGCAAAGTGAGTATGGCAGTGGCAACAGCTAAAGCAGTTGAAACGCTATGGGATAACACACCACTGAGGCAAGTGGGGAAGGTTTGCACCTTTCTACATCCAAGCTGTGTTACCTTTATAAAGTATATCAATAGGCTCTCTTCACAGTCAAAAGCAACCGACACTTAGGACTGCTTTCCACCCGGGTTATACCTGGATTTCCTTAAACTGGCTTAGCAACCAAATCAATTAAATCAACATATCCCCCCAGCATGGATTATTTCATGCCCTGCAGTAAAATAAATGTGTAAACCTTCTCAACTAAAATAATTAAATCATCTCCAATTTTGGATGCTTGAAAGTGGGCAGGTGGAAAATTCCGGAGACAGAAGTTCATTGTTACACCTGAACACAGGGAGCATGACCAACTTCTCAGTATCCCACAGTCAGGTCTAGCCATTTCCATGCCTGTTCTAGATCCTGCCCTTGCTGCTGTGAACACCACCATTCCATCCCCACAAGGAAGCTTTTAGATATAGCCAGGGCCCTTTCCCTGGCTCTGAGTCCAGCTGGCATGGTTTGGCCATGTTTACAGTATTAATCTCTTTCATCCTCTAAATCATAGTTAAAGGAACTAGCAGCATCCGAGTTGCAGCCAAACTGCTTTGGGAACCATCCCTGGCCTATGCTAGCTCTTGAAGCATGCTCAGGAGTTGTCAGGGAGAAGGCAGGTTGGTGCAGGCCAAAACCATACCCAGAAGCACACTAACAACGATGCCAATGACTGAGCTCTGGTGCTCAAGCCTTGGCACTGCTTAATTTAGAGCTATTCCTGAGCTAAGAAATCCAGGAACTGAACTGAATTGTGTTAGTAATCTTTCATCTTAGATCTGATCTATTGCTAATAAACTTAATTCTAGCAGTGACCATACAGTAAAATCTTTTTTCTCCTGCAACACAGGCTGCATGTTATCAGCATGCAGAGCCTTGCGGCTCTGCATGCCCGATCCAAAGGCAATTCAAGTAAGGGAAAGACTGGAAAATTAATAAAAAGCAAAACAGGGAACACCATTGCGCCACTGCACAATTCCTTCATTCCCCCCTACCTTCAGTACTGTACCCACCTTGAAGTGGAAGAGGGACTCAAAGAAAGGAAACAGGAATGATCAAAGGCGTGAAACAGCTTTCATATGAGGAATCACTGAGTGGTCTCGGGCTCTTCTGCCTGGACTTGATGGGGCTATGATGAAGGTCTATAAAATCCAGAGTAGCAAGGAGTGGCTGGATTGTGAACGACTGCTCACTCCCTCTTCCAATGCAAGAACCAGAGCCACCAGATGAAGTTAAACGGAACTGAATTTGCCACATGGAGAAATGTTTTTTCACCCAGCAATTAGAGAGCCTGTAGAGCTTTTACCAAAGAGCTATGTAGACGCAAAAAGTTTACATAGGCTTGAGGGGACACTGGACAAGCACTTGGAATAGAAATCCCCTGGGTCACAAAACAGACAAACTTCACCAGAGCCAGGAAATCCCCTGAGCTGAAAATAGTTGGAGGCTCAAAGAAGAAATTATCATGTATGCTTGCCCTGCTCCCACCCTTGCCTTCTTAGGGGCACTACTGGGAACAGAGCGCTGGGCTAGGTGGTCCAGGTGCCTGAACCACCTTGGCCATTTTTACATCCTCAGTGGTTACAGAGATAGACCCTGGGTGAAATATTCTCTCTTCACCATCAGGGCTGAAATCACCCTGACAATGTCACTACGGGAATTGCTCTGTTTTCTCAAGAGTCCCAGCATTGCACCGCACCGGGAAGAGGCTGTCCCTCCTGAGCACCCCATATGACTTGCAGTTACACTGCAGGGTGGCCAGGTGACTAAATCAACTCTACCACATCTAAACAACACTAAATTACAGCACCAACTTAGCCAAAACTTAAGGAACAGGGAAATGATCCTGGTGGCTGCACAGTAAGTCATAACCCTGGGTTAACACAGCAAAAATAAACTGAGTGTTGTTTTTGCAGTTAGTTTTTTAATGTCTTTCAGAGGTCGTGTGTGGATCCTCGCCAACTGTTAGCACTGCAACTTTGAATCCTCCCTGAAATCCTGCCTGATTCAATTTTCTGTTTAAAATTTTGCTTGTGATATTACACAGGACTTGGGAGTAAGGGAATAGGGAAGGGTGAGCTATCACTGCATGTGGGACTTGAAAGGCCGTTTCAGTCAGTTTTCTCTGGAACAGTGATTTATTGGTGAAATGCCTAATGCAGCTGGGAAGCTCTGCTGAAGTCTTGAATTTGTGTGAATATTTCCCACATGAGAGAAGCCCAGATGGGAAATAGTCACACAATGGGAGGGAGAAACCTGGAAAACGGTAGTGTCAACAGAGATTTAATAGTAATAGTGTGCAGCAAATTGGACATGCAGTAAAGAGTAATACAGTAGTGAAACAGACCAAAGCCATTTTGGGTTGAGTCACCAGAAGCTTCGTTTCAGACGCTGGAATGTAGCCTTAATTTCTGGGCATGTCATTACCTGAAAGACTAACTGGAATGAATTCTGAGAAGGGCAGCAAAACTACCGCGGAAAGAGAGACTGGTTGCTAGCATAGCACATCCTGACCGAGCAATGAGTGCAGAGGCACAGACTGCACAAGCGGAGAGAGCACAGCTATCTGCAGGACGTGAACGTCAAGCTGAGAGGAGACAGCAGAGAGCATGGTGCTGTACCATGGAAGACAAAGAAATGTTGCAAAAAAACATGAGATAAAAGTTACGGAGGAGTTTCCTGACAGTGGGATATGTTAGCCTGTGGAATGTCCACCAGAGCAAAGATGCCAATAACTGAGATGTTTTGGACTGTACAAAGGAGGTAAAAGCACAGCAGGAACAACACTCTTGCACTGGTGGAGATATGGGTTAGAAATGTTAGGGCTTTCCCAGTGCTGAGCTGTGTAGCCTGGAGATCATGATCTACTGAGTAACGATGATGCAAAGCACACAAAAAGAGACTGTAACAGATTCTTAGTCTGTGTGAAACGACCCAGGCATATTCAGATCAACCCACCCCTTATGGGCATGTACCCCATAGCTGAACATCTACCCTCAGCACACTGGGGAGGAGGAGAGAGGGAAAGTCACTCTTCCTGGCTTGAATATGCAAAGCAGATACCACACAGTTTAAAACAGTACAATATCGCCTCCAAAGTCTTCTACAGGATAAATTATTACATCATGCCTGCACTGTTATTTCAGTTATAACAAACTGCTAAAATACAATCTTGGTACAGAAGAAGAAAATATACAATGGTGTCAGTATTCTGATTAAATACTTTTTCAATAGAGATTTCATGCTATTATTTTTGACAAAAAAAACCCCACCCAAAACTTAATCTTTAAGATTAAATATTAGGGAGTAGCCAAATTAGTCTTTGTACTCCGTCACCCTTCAAAGAACCGGAAATAAAAATTCATAGAAACCTCTAATGCGTTTAAGATTATTGCCCTGAATCTTTGACATTAACTTTTTCACAGTAGACTACCACATGTCCTTATCAGCAAGCTCAACCAGGGTGAAAAGAGTTAACAAACAGCTCCCACATTATCAGGGATCATCAAAATCACTACAGGTGTCACCTAGCAGAAGCAGAAAGCATTGTGTCGGAAGGACAGGGTTAAAGACAGAGGTTGAGCTCTTAACACTGAATTTCTTAGACTTTTTTGACTTTGTGGACCATTAGAGTTAACTCAGTAGGCAGTGTGTATGTCTGATTCTCAGTCTTAAGCAGAGTTTGCAAGGTAAATCTCAGCAGTGTGGCTTTACAATGATCCCCTTTGGAAGGCTGAATGTGAGTAAAGCTAGAAATTGAAGAAGTCTGGATCAGCATCAGGCGCTGTCAGCATCTACTACTCCTGTTCAAAGCTGGGATAAGGGGGGCTTGTTATCTCTGAGTTTATTATACTGCAGGTCCACAAACTGGACTATGACAAGGGTTACACTTGAAGCTTTAGGAGACATGATTCTGGATATACTGAACTTTATAAGTCATGTGGGAAACCAGGCCCTAGGCAAGCTTCTGCAACTGTTTTCACTTGCATTTCATCCATCTTTAAGGATGCATACCTATTTAGTTTCTTCTAGTAGTTTCCAATGAAGAAGAAAGAAAAGGAAAAAAAAAAGGAATGGTTTTGCATTGACATTTAAAGAAAAATCTACCTCTTAAATATTAACCACTGTGACAGCTCCTTACTCCTCCAGTGGCATTCAGGTCCCACATCACCAAGGTCAGCATTTGCTTTTACATGTAGGAATAAACCCCTGACCATTAGAAATAACTTCCTGCTGGATACAGGATACCACTGACAGCATGCTATGGGTCTCCTGCAGGAACACTGCAACCTTAAAAATTTACCACTTAACATTTCATATTTTATTCACCTATTTCACTGAGGCTTAGAGGACTGGTGAAATATAGCAAGCATGGAGGCTGCTGTTATCTTTTCTCAAAAGCACTGCCTCTGCGGGATTCCTACAGGTCTCCAGGGAGAGACCAAAGCCTTACTGTACCATCTCACAGATTATTTCTGTTTGTGTACTCAACCCCAAATGGGAGGAAATGAAACATAACCATTTTGTGGGCCGCGAAGGGGGGGAAGTGCAGGCCCGCGCCTTGAGCATGGCTGGGAGGCAGTGACGTGTGTTGGGTGCCAGCTCCCAGAGATCAGATTCATACCACGGTGCTGTGCACTCATCAGTGAATTACAGAATTGCATCTCCTGCCTTCCCTTTTCCTCCAGGTGAAACAAAGATGATATCAGCTGAGAGGCCCTCTGAGGTGAAAAAGCCCCTAAGCCTTACAAATATCATCAGTTGCAATTTTAACATTTCACTCCATCTTAAAACAAGTGTTGTTTTTATAAGGGCAAAGCATTATTTTTCTCTGCCCTCCTCTAGAACAAACCAGGAACCCTGACAACAGCTTCAGAGGCTAATGTGACAGCTACCCACATGCACTGCAAGAAATCTGGACTATCTTTGTTAAGCAACTAAGAAAGGATTTCTTTCAAGGCTGTGTGGCTTTTGAGCCTTGAAAAATCTTATTAGTCAGATAGGGAGGAAAAATTACATATAAGCAACCCATTCTAGGAATCTAGCAGTTTGTAAAGAGAAAGAACACAATTATGCTGAGCTGCACGGCCAAAAGTTTAACAGATCAGACCCCATGTGCCCTAACACACGTAGTCTAACTGACTTGCTGAGCTGCTTTAAGCTCTCTGTCAAAACGGCATGAGCCTCAGCGATTCATTTCACAAGCACAAGACACCAGTGTAAGGTAAAGCTGATGCAAGCTGGGAGTAGCTGGATCAGTGAGATATGACTCTCATGTCTAAACAGGGCTTTGGGCTGAGCAGAGCTGGCTTAAAGCAACTTTCTCATCACAAAACGGAATGGATAAACGAAGCAGCTAAAGCACTTTCTCTCACCCTCTGGTCCTTAGCTGCAAAGGGGACTAGTACACTCCATTGTCATCGCAAGGCCCTTTTCATATGTCAACACAGTCATTGCCGAGAAATATTAGGGGTAAAATTCCTTAATAAACCGAGTTCCCTAAAAACTCAAGAGAATGGAGGCTTCCAAATTTTAAAATTTTATTAGGAAGCTATTTTCTCAAAGACTTCATTTTGAAAATCAACCCCAAGGCTTGGAATAGCTCTAAAACCTTAGTGGCTCTCTTAAAAACTAAGCAGCCCTTCTTTTCCCTTTTCTTATTTCTTAAAGAAACTATTAAACAAAAAATCCCTATTTCTTCAGTACTTAAAATTTAAAATTGAATGTTTTTGTCTCAAGAAGCAGTTATACAAATAGAAAGAAACATTTGCAACACAGCAAGCTTGGGCCCAGTTTTGTTATAGTATAACACTTGGGCGAATGCCTTCAACCCAGTAGAGTTCCAAAGCACTTCTAACAGGTTTTCAGGCCAGAAACCTGCCTGATCCTTCCCCAGTGAGAACTGCCATTGAATAGCGGCTGGAAAGCTGCTGCACGTTTAAGAAACATAAGAGAAAGTCAGAGATCTGATTTAGGCTTCATATCACGTCTCTGAAGAAATCTGGAGATCATTCTTTGCCTTATTTACCCATCTACGACTTGGAGTTAGTTCTCCTGCATTGCACCAGTCCTGCACCATTGCAGGACAACGCACCAGTAACACCCAGTTACCTGTTGACACCAAAGCTGTGGCCCATATGTCCTTTGCTGTCAGTCCCACGGCAGGGTTTTGCTCGTGATGGGAAAATGAAAGCTAACTCCTGCTTGAAAACCCTCCCCAAATCTTCTCAGCTTGTCCTAAACCAACCACTGTCTACTCTTCTCCCTTGCGCAGGATCATCTTCTCCCCTCTCTCTGTGTTTGGACAGTGGACAGAGGAGGGGGCTTCGCTCTCTGCCCTGGGCCCCTGGGTGTTCTTGCTATATAATGATTTATAAGGAGGAGGATGGTTGATTTCTCTCCTCCTTGCCAGGCTCAGGGCTTTGTGGGCATCCCTCTGGCTGTCTGAGCCCTGCTGATTTCACTGGGAGGTGGGAATGCCCTGCACCTTTTTGAAAAGACACAGAAGGTCCCCCTGGCAAAGGATCTCATGAAACCTGCGCTTTTTACCATTGCAAAATGGTCCAAAATTAGCCTTTAAAAGCCGTAAATTACCACAGTAAGCCAAGGAATTTGCATTTGTAAAGTACACGCCTGAGGTGCAAAACACATTAACAAAACACACAAATAAACAAAGCTGTTCAAAACCAAATGCAATTATACATTCAGGGCAAGGTGCCATGGAAATCCACGTCAGTTGTGCATGTATGTTTTGAATGGAAACAGTTTTGCCCAGAGTCCAAACTCTTTTGTTTCCCCCGTAGGGAAAATATCATAGAAAATACTGGTGCTATCATGTTATTTACAGGGTAGCAGTAGCTAAGGAAATGAACGGTTTGAAATACATTTTGCACTGGACATGGCTAGTGTGTAAAGACACACATCTGAGAACTACTTCTTTCCCTGGGAGATGCGTGCTTAAGTGCACACCTCTGTCTGTGACCATATTAAATGCTGTACTTGTGCAAGGAGGATGCCGGCAGGCACCTTGAGGTGATTTAGGTACCGAACCTCCCATTTCCATGCGAGGCCTTCCAGCCCACTCAGGTATTTAGAGTAATTCAATGCATCTGTGCAGCTATTATGTGCAGGCATCACCCAACCTCCTGGTAGCGGCACTTCTAAAATACTGAGAAGCTAGTGATGGTCCAAGAACATTGTGATGATATGGCGACTCATTTTAGTAATCTTCCCCAGCATCCTGGAGGCTGCCCTGAGGATGGAAGCGTGACCTTGGAGCAGAATAATTCTTCAGATATATATCCTGATATATCAAGGGTGGCTTTGATTACCACACAGCTCAGCCGCTCACAACATTTTGCATAGCTCTTATGCCTTTCCAGCAAGGACTGTGGAGCCTTCCTGAAGGTAATGGAAAAAATGAAACTTCACAGCTCCTGCATGAAGTGTATTCTCCTCCAGCACTGCACCAGTATGCCCTTCAGTGCAGCCTTTATCTTCTGTCATTAGACACCCATACCCAGCTTTTACTTCCATATGTCTAACTCTGGTGTCATTCAGTGCAATTCAGTGATTTTTAACAAGTGCTTTGCAAGGCCTATGGGGGATGGCTTCCACCCTTGTGGATGAGTCCTAGAGGTCTCCAAAAGGTAACTCAGGTTTCCCCTATGCAGCCGAGTCCCCTGAAGGTCCCTGCTCGAGTAATACAGCCTGTCTTATGCCTCTATGTGTGTAGGGACCAGACCCCAGTGCACACTACCTTCCTACTTTGTACTTGGTCTCCCCGGCCAGGGAATCATTTAATGAAACTAAGGGTGCAACACAGCCGCAGATGTGTATGAAGCATGGACAAGCTGGAAATCACAGCCCTGGGGGAACACCTACATGAAATATAAATGTGCTTTTTGGAAAGGCACTGTCACCAGGCTCAATGACCCTACACTGGGGCCCACACCTACATGGGAAACTTCCTACAGGTCAACAAATCAAAAGTGGCTGGGGGCAAACATTCAGAGAGGGGTGGTGGGAGGACATCCCAGGTAGCTGGTTTTAACTGTCACACAGCTGCAAGACATGTTTCCCAGTGGGAATTTTTGGGGGACTTTTGTATGAAAATTTGTTAGTCTTTTGAACAGGACTACTGGACCTTTTCAAAGAAAGAAACCCCAGATTGTTCTCTGTTTAAGCCATGGCTGTAGGAATTGTCTGTGTTTTGAATATGACCCTTTTTCCTGGGGGCTATCACAAGTAACGTAACACGGAGAAGGTAGGTTAGGCTGATTCAAATCCAATGGAGAGAAGCCTGAAATGGTTTTCCTGGCTTTAGTGCTCACTCTGGAGGGCTTTTTTGGGCCTTGTTTTGGGAGGTTTTGGGGCAGGCACAGAAAACATACCAAATTAATTCAACAGACAGAACCCCAAATTAAGAAGTTTTTGACAAAAACAGACAGCGTCTCACTAGTATGTCCTTGTTGCATAGTGTCAACTCCAGGTACCAATCCTGTTTTGACCACTCCATTTAAAAAGCTTTATGTTTCATCATAACAATGTCCTACATATACCTGGTGTTGGATTTGCTTCGTTACAGGCTAGCTGAAGCTCTGTTCCTTTTCTTTTTTGCCAGAGTTTACCTTGTCCTCTTCCAGATGCCAAGTCTGCACCTTGCCTTCTGTAGGACTGCTTTCTTTCCCAGGCTGGGATCTAACTGCAGCGCCCTCTGTAAGGGCAGACCAAATCTGAGTCCCTGTGGCTATTGGCCTTAAGTGTGATCACAGGCATAATGTGGCCCAGAGGTCACCGTACAAGTAAAAGTATATTGAAAAAACTAAACTTTTAAAGTAATAGATTTTAAAGTAACAAATAATCTACATGCATGTCCATCTGTCTAGAAAATTGTCATCTCCACGGGACAATGTGGTGAAGCTTCAAGCATCCCTGCAGCTCCTCTGTCTCAGTTTCGCTTCCTCCTGCAACTGTCAGCTATTTCTTGAGAAAGCATCTCCCCTGAGCCGTGCTGAGTTCTCCTGTGTATCTGGGATTCACTCGTCTGGGTCAAACTGCAATCCCAGGCTGAATGACGGTCTTCAAGGCCAGTGACTCTGCCTCCTAAGATGTCTCAAATCTTTCAGAAGGAGTGGTTTATTGTAGTACAGTTCTCCTTATGTCTGCTTTTTCCAGAAAACTTTTACCAAGGATCTTAACAAAATAAAGCTCATTAATCCAAGCAAAAGACATGGCCTGTCTCAAAACACATTAGGATGGCAGAATTCTCTATGTAACTGCCTTTTTCACTGAGGAAACAAAATACATCAGATTTATCTTAGGGCCCATATGTTTTATCTGGGCTTTATTTAGGTGACTCAGTGGGCACAAGATCTTGTCAAAACACAGTGCTGAGTTCTGGATGTTGAGCACATAATAACCTGGGACAGTGACAATGAAAATCAGGTTTGGTGTGTTTTCAGCTGGGCGCTAAACATGGAGGGAGCCAAAATTCATAGATTCTTTTGAAAAGCCTGACCTAAGTGACTTGGTCAAAATCAAGTGAGTCAATAGCTAAGCTGTAAAAAAGATACGCCACTGGGTTATGTACTTTTATTTCTAGCTCAAATTGATTTTTGAATTTGAATTCAAAACGTCTGGCTAGCCTATTTCTCATTTCTACTCAGCTCCCTCACTACTGAGATGGAGACAGGAGAAATTAAAATTCTGACATACCATGAGAGATCCTGTTATGTTGATGTAAAATTGATTGGAAAAAGCCCAGTTCTGGAATTTTCCAGCAAAAATTGGAAGCTTTGGGAGGTAAAGATAACAAGGAGACTCATATTTGTTTATGGGAACTGCAAGTAGTGAAATTTGCTTATCAACAGCAAAAAGGGCAGAATTTGGCCTTACCCTGCATGAAAATAACAGAAAAACACAACAAAACCGATCATGCAAAGTTTAGATTAGATGGGAACTGCAAGCTGCGTAGCTCAGATCAGGAATCCCAAACTTTCCAAGAATACAGAGGACCTCGCTTCAAGGGTGCACGTTCAACCTCTCCTGTGTCACATGATTCAGAGTATTTGGACCTGGTACTTTGCAACAAGGCCACAGAAATTTTAATTCACGAGAGAGAATACAGTTTCATGATGGAACTGATGCAAACCTGTCTTAGATAATGAAGCACAAATACCTTAGTATTTTCCATTTTTCATAGTACAGTAGGGAGTGAATAAATATAATAGGTCTCCTCCTCCTGGGAACGCTGCAGTAAGTTTTCCTTTGAATTTTCTTCTATGTATAATACATGCATATATGCATTGTACTTTATAAAGACAGTCATGATGTTTTTATTCTAGGATGGATATAGATGTAGACGACATAGATTTGCAAGGGGTAAATAATCAACTGTGTGATTATATGACTATACGTCCATTCTGTGATCATCTTTAGTACATTGCCGAATGAACCCCTATAGAGCTAACGTTTGTAAAACCGCTTTGTAGTCCTCAGATGAAAGACGCTACAGGAGTGCATGACATTATTATCATTATTCAAACAGTAAGCCTGAAATAAAGCATGAAACTACTGCCAGAGTGACTGTGGGGAGGTAGGAGCAGGGCAGGGGTGCGAGAGAGGGTGAAACAGCAGCTGGCATTCTCATTTGCTGCCATTAGCACGGATCACATATCTCTACATGGAGAATCATTTTCTAATTCTACCTTGGGAGGGAAGAGCGGGAAAGAGAGGGGCATTCATTCCATGTCATTCAGGAAGGACCTTAAAGACCTATTTATTATGCTGCTTCCTTCAGGGAGTTTGCTATAGGGTTTTGATTTCAGCTACGATATACTGACTGCTGGAGGAGAAAAAAAAAACTTCCTGCACCAGTGCTCTCCCTTCCTCCTCTCAACCCTGAATTTCACATCAAGTTATATTGTTCTCTTTCCCCTTTCTGTTTGTAATGTCAAAACATATATGCTCATATGCACATACACAGCAAGAAGATCTCTAAAAGCTATGAATATTCCTGTCTCAAGAACCAGGAGAGTAGAAGATGGCCTTGAACCTATCTAGAAAGGCCTGAGAGGAATTTGTTTAACTCTCTTAGCTGGGGTTCTCATTTATTTAGATCAAAATTCAGTTTGATTTGTTCAGTCTTTTAAAGCTGAACAGTAGAGTTAAAATGGGACATGATTTTCATTTAATAACAGAGTCGTCAGAGCTCCCACTCTTTGACATGCAGCTCCTGCTCCTAAATGCAGATATCCTTTACAACAGAGCAACAGTTTTAAATGTCAATTAATCTCTTATCCAATAAGGGGTTTAGCAACAAATAAACATTATTCATATATGATAAAGACAGAGCAAGCAGGAATAATCAGGTTTTGAAGCATCCCCAGAACATTGATAGCAGACATGTTTTGGTATGACCACATGAGAAAGCATCAAAATTTCAACAGTGTTGGCCTGACCTTCATTCTTCACTATGCTGGGAGTGGTGCAAGTCAGGGGTCCTTACACATTTATCCACTGATGCAGTCCTCTACTTTTGTATGTTTCCTTTAGGTCACCAGACATTGAGTAGCTGTTGTAAAACCAGGAAATCTAGTGGAGTATTTGGGGGCGCGGGGGGAAGACCAGAATTTCAGCACAGGCTAAATCCTTACATGGTTCCAATTGCTACTTTTGCCATCCCTTTCAACCCAGTTGGCCCTGCTGACTTATCGCTGCACACTGTTTGTCTGCCACATGTTGTGGGGTTTCACAGGTGTAACAACCACAGACTGGGCCTCTGATAACTATTGCAAGGGTTTGTGACACTGGGATTTCACTCCTATACCTGCCAAAGAAACAAGGAAAGAGCATGCAAAAGACAGAGAGATCCCAACTTACTGCTTTATCTTTTGTCCTCCTTTCCTCACTGTATTGTTTTTCTTTAAAAACCGGTTGCAGATAGAAAATTATGTGCTACATCAACAGGATCATGGTCACTGCAAAATGGCTGGTTTGTCCAAATTCTCCTTTTCCCACATTGTCTCCACTGTCCTGCACAAGCATAAAACAAGAAATAGAGCTGCATGTAAAACACAGGCAGGAATACAACAGAAGTATCAGGAGAAAGAGAAGGGTTTAATGTAATATTTTGTGAGATATAAATCAGTTCTATAGGGTTTTCCCTTAAAAGTCGATTATAGTACATTAATTGTGATTTTATACACTAAGTGACAGGGTGTACTCCTCCTCAGTATTGAATTTATGAATAAAAGAGGATTGCCAGCCTGTGTTAAACACTGGTGAAGGCGTTTTGCTGAAGCCTTTGGCTACAGAATTCCATTTCTTCAGCTTCATTCACATTCAAATGTTCACACTGATAACTCAGTTCTCCTCAGCCAGGGGAATAAAGGGGGCTCTGATGCCTGATTCCACTTTCAATTACACTGCTGCAACTCCAGAGTAACTCTGAGGAAGACAAGTTTCACACCAGTATGAAAATCAGGACAAGAGCAGATTTGGTCCAAAGGCTGCTCTGACAACGTGTCAATCAAAGGCTTTTCCGTCAGACTGGATGCGTCTGAGATGACAGTGTACAAAAGCAGTGCCCTGGATGGCACTGCAGGATCCCATTTAAAGAGTGAAACAAACAGGCCTGACCCAATGCTTGAGAAAGCGCAATGAGCTCCCTGGCCCCGACGGGCTGCACGCAGCTAAAGCCGACTTGCTGCCTCTGGCAGTGACGGGGGCGAGGAGGGCGACAAGGAGCTCAGAGGGGAGAGGCAGGGGCAGCACTCGCTCTGCCATCACGTCCACCACCCTGCCCCGGGGAACCAGCTCTGGAAACCTTGGTGAAATGCACGCAGCCTTGAATCATCCAGCGCTCTCACAAACATAAACCCCACAACAGGCCTGAAGTCTGTCTTCAGCCTCACAGCAAGGGGCCGGAGTACTGCCTGGAGTTTATAGCCAGATGTCAGCTTTGTAAGCCTTGAAAACATTCACATTCAAGGTTGTTTTCTTGTACTCAGGCCCTTTTCCAACCTGGGTGTGTAGCTCAAAGACCTCTAAAAGTCTATCTAAAAATTTATCATGTGTTTGCAAAACTTAGGAGACGCTATCAACAGAAACCTTCAAGATACCGTATCCACTCTGATCTATCCGGACAAATGTGATTATTGTAAGATCTTTCTGTTTCCAGGCATAGTGTGAAAATCCATGCAAATTGCAGGGTGACTGAAAGTGACTTGCTAAACCAGAAACCTAAAGTTTGGATCCGTATTGAGACAGTTTGAAAAAGTGGCCATGCGTTAGACATTTTGATCACTGAAGAACTTCGGCATTAACAACAATTCACCCTTTCCAGAAAAAGCTTTGATTGGCCCTGGCCAAGGGAAAGTCATGCCCCATACCTACTCACGTCTACTTGCTAAACTTGATTCCACATGGGCCAGTTGCTTATTACAATTTTTAATGTAAACTATGAAGGATGTTTGTATCCCAGAAGCAAGAAATTCCATCAGAGAAGAAAGGCTAAAACAATAAAGTGATTCTCTACGTGGGTCTTTATCAAAGTGTCTGCACAAAGGATAGACGTTCTACTGATAAGGTTTGTTTCCTTAAGATTCTCCCAGAAAATTGCCCCAAGCCCCCAAATTCCAAGGAACAAATATTAATCTAAAGTGTAATTAAAGTGGAAATCATTAATTTGGAGACTCATTATCCCCCAGCCAGCTGTACTTTTAGAATGTAGGCTATAAATGCAGCATGATGCATTGTTGTGTCAAATAAGCAAAATTCTGTATCTAAATCCATCCGAAATACCTGCTTTTTAGCAGAAATTTCTGGCTAACTCAGGGTTTGTTCATTTCCCTCCTGTGTAATTAGCTATCAAATTACTTTCATTCAGAGCAGTTAATGCTATTTTACTTGCAGTTATTATGCACTCAGGATAATCAGATACCGTGTCTTTAACAATAATACATTGGAAGGGACTGAACACTGAGTAAAAATTAATCTACATTCAGTATTCTAACACAGACAAAGAAAAAACTGAAATGTGTCACTGCTACAGCCATGCTAGTGGCCTTGCCCTGCACCAGCCAGGAAAACAAGAGCTTTCCGGTTGACTTCAGGGGACTTAGGGTTTCACTGATCAGTTCTACGGAAAGCTTACGCAGGAGTTATTGTGACAAACAGCTAAAACAGAAAAGATTTGTGGGGTTTACATGTCTCTCAGTATCGGGAGCACGCATCGAAACTGAATATGTCACCGTATTATAAGGCTAAACTTTCAGCCTCTTTATATCTCCAGGCCTAAAGGAGAAAGTGGGACAGAGAAGCCCTCAATCTCCCGTTACACTTACACTAGTGCTCCACCTCACCTATACTGCCCTGGCTCGCTCCAGTGAGCCCGGGCTCTTCCCTTGGCACTCCTGAGCAAAGCAGCAGGGAGAAGCAGCAGCTCTCCCTCCTCTCCTTCCCGTCGATGCTGTAGAGAGCAGCCCTCTTCCACCCCACCGAGGCTGTAGGCAGCTGGCGATTCAGCAGGACAGTCACAACCCTCCTGGAAGCTGGAGGAAGGTGCATGGAGTGCGGATGGGAAGGGGTCAGAGGAAGTGCTGGGAAGCCAGTCTGCGTCTGTTCAGGCCTGCCACTTCTGTGATCAGTTGTTTTAACAAAAACCTATTTCGTTTTACATATTGTAGATGGGGTTTTTTTCAGAGAAAAGCATTATCAAAGCCACAGACTTTTGCAAATTCCAATTGCTCTTCTTCTGCATGTTTTTAATTCACTCTAGCTTCCCACCATAAATAAAGTACATTAAATATTGTGGCAGTGGTTATTTCAGTGAGTCCAATAGTAAACAAAAATATGTGTTTACAAGGGAAATGATACAGTGCGTAAAAAGGAGGCAAGCAGGTAGCATGGAGAGACAGATCACCGGAGAGCTAAATTTCTAGCCAGAAATCACCGTACAAGCCCTGAAGAAGAGTAACCTGAATCTGTAAGTAGGGTGGATCATGGAAGATAAGGAAGAGAAAGCAAAGCGTCTGACTGTCTCCTTTCTGAAAAAGAACAAGACACGAGTGAGACACTGCTGTCATGAGCAATCCTGAGAGCCCTGTGGCAGCTGGGAAAGGCGTTAGTGGGCTCTCACCCTAGGAGGAACGAGACCATGCCAAGAGAGTGGTCCTCTCTCATCCCCCTCCTACCAATCCTCTTCCCACTCATCAAGGCAATGGGGACTGAACAGATACTGCTATTACAGGTTGAGAATAATGGTATCCACACGTGAATCTGGATTCCCTCGTGAAGGCCGTGGTTTTGTGTGAAACATGAGATTCAAATATCCCAAGGCGGCTATTGAGGAAAATGCTTCCAGCTAGCAAGGACAGCTGAAAGAAATGAGAAATAACCAACCCAACCAAGGATCTAAGGGCAAAATGCTACAATAGGAAAAAAAAGAACAGGGGGGTACACTTACTATGCATCTGTACAGCAAAAAAAAGACGTCGCTGTAGGTTGTATACAGCAACTCATGGTTTCATGCCAGCTCTAATTTTGCTAGCTATACAAACATGCATGGCACAGACCTCCAAAGGTCTGTACAAGCCACTGCACACCTTGCATTTACTATTACGCTGAATTTTGTGTCTCCAGGCCTTCACTGGTATTGTTTCTTGTGCAATCTTTACATAGTCATCCTCTCATTTTCTGGGCAGATACGTTGTTAGGAGCTTTGCTGATGATTGCAGCAAGATCTTAGCAGACGTTACAGATAATCAGTACACACACATTGCAGAAGGAGGTAGCTAAGCATTTAACTTTCCATATTTGCAAGTGTGCTGTTAAACCAATTTGCTTCCAGCTGGAAAGTGGAATCAGCTGCCATGCAATCCTACAAACACGGATAAGCAACAATAGCTGACTGAAGACACATAACCATACCTTATCCATGTAGAGGGAAAACACTGAAAGGCCGGTGGGCAAATTTTGGCTGTTGTGAGAAACCCACCAAGAGGAGATGTTATCACTTGGCTTTTAAAGAAAGAGATGTAAGCAGAATAGGACAAGCCTCGGATAGGACTGTAGTTTCATGCCAGTTATTCTCAGCATGAAAGGGAAGGGAAAACAGTCCCTTGTGCAGCTTTGCTACTGAATATACAGACGCATGTCAAGGACAGACACATTGAATAAACTAAGGTTAAAAACAGATCCCTGTTGGCAACCTGAGCCTGCTGAAATGTGGAGCTCCATTACCCATGATGGAGTCTCTAAGGAAAGAGCTGGCAAAGCTACATCTTTATTCCCACTGTAACTTCCAGCCTAGCAGTGACAAGGAAGACTTCAGGTATGCCAGACTCGCACCATTACACAGTTTGAAAGCCAGTATCATTAGAAATGTACTCCACAGGGTCTTTGGGGCAAAGCATTCCTGCTAGCAATGCCAAAAAGTGAACCCAGACATACCGCGTTAGAGGAACTCTCCTGACAACCTCTGCTGTACCTTTTGGCAAGTACACAAGTACCTCTGGCTGGTCACAAATACCTCTGGCATCAACCCAGCCTGCTGGGTAAACTGAACCATTCATTAGAGCAACTCCCAGCCACCAAGGCTGTAACTAACGACATTACTATTACAGAAGGAGCTGACAACAGAGAAGCAATTCAGGAGTATGATATCAAAACATCCTGAGAAACCGGAAAGCATTAAGGAAATCACCAGAGCAGGGGTTATGGAAGAAATCCTGGGATATAGAAAGAGGCAGCCATCTTTCCAGAGGCTGCACAATAGACAGAAGACTGAGACCCATGGGGCAGAAGTATAGTCAGAATAGGTGCAGAACCTCATTCTATGGGAAACGTAAGAAAAATAGTAAGCAGGCCCTGACCTGAAGTCAGCACGCATGGGAAACTCTGCATGGGGTTTCAGACTGAGACTTAGGAGCCATGCATGTGTCCACAATGCATGTGGCTGAGAATCCAGCTTTAGCAGTGAGATATTAATATCCCCTGGGAACAACCCTCCTGGCTCTGATCTCCCCAAACCTTTGTGAGAACGGCATCGAGGCATTTCTCCATTGACGGTCAAAGCTGCTGTGCGCCATGGCATGAAGGGGCAGCGACATCTTTGCTTCTTTGTTAAAAGACCCCAGGGGACACAATGGAGGCAAATCCCAGGGCTGATCAGATCCCATGAAGCACTCATACAAGTGGTAACCCCCTGCTTCCAGCTTGGGAAAAGTAACATTGCCTCAGGGTGACGGGCAGTCATCCCAGGAGGTTGGAAATTACCTCATGAGACTGGTACGTGTTTCACACCTGGGGCTGGAGTCCCATGTGAGGTGATCCAAAAAAAGTTTGCAGTTTGCTGTTCGTTAAAACAGAATTTAGAGTATAAAGCCATATTTTCTAATTTTCAGACTCTACAGCTTCAGAAAACTCAAACGTAAACCTAGGGAAGTGCCGACAGGCAGCTTTTCACTGTCAGTAACCAGGACTGTATGGTCACAGCGAATCGCTGCTCTCATCCCCGTGAGGAAGGTCTTCTGGGGGGCACGAGGGCAAGAGGCAAGCTCAGGTATCTGGTGCTGTATTCTGTAGGGGGTCATAACCTAACACCCTTTGCTCAGCCAACCGCCCACTGTGCCCTGCAGCTGCATTCACGTCATTCAGCGCCAAAAGGGAATCTGAGTGCGTCTTCCCTTGGATGCCTGCAAAAATAACATCAGCAGTGGAGACAGCCCGGAGATTGATGTCAAAGACACAGAAGACAGAAGTATGTTGCTTATCAGACAGCATGGACCATCACATGCCAACATGAGGCATTTTCCCAAGGACTAGATAGTTACTCAGCATTGACTGAAGGGACAGGGAAACATGATAGCTTCCCATGAAGAGACCAGAGAAGGAGCAGTGCAAGGCACCCAGGGGACGGGAACAGAGTGAGAGCCAGCAGCCTGCTTGTCACAAAAAAGTGGCAGACCTGGGATCACAGTGCAAATGGATTTTTACCTTGCTGTCAAACAGCTACATAAAATAAGGGCAAAAGGCAATGTCCAAGTTGTACTGGAATACTTGTTATATGAGGTAGCTACAGATCCAGGATGGCAAGACAAAATGCAACTGCAAATAGAAGACATCCAGCACGGGAGGACAAATAAGACGAAGGCCAGGGGACACAGGATGAGCCTCAGCCTACAACACTGGATTCAGAAAAATAGGTTTATGTCACAGCATTTCAGACTGGCAAGTCATGGCTCAAGAGAGTCAAGCTGGCAACACAAGGGGAGCAAGTCCCCTGCCAGCAGCTCTGATATGAAGCTGCTTCGGCCACCTGAGCACCCATCGGCTGCAGTGGCACATGACATGGGCAGGCCACAATGTTCTTTGCCCCAACAGCAAGCAGCTAGGGAAAAAAAAACAACAAAACACAGCTGGAAGAAAGAAGGCTCTAGAAGTGGAAATGGTGACCACAGAAGTTCTCTACCAGGCCTAATTTTCCTATTATATGTAGCAACGTGCATGGAGGTGGAACAGAGGGGTGGGAGCTGTCACCTTGAGGAGCTCATGGGGTGCATCTGGCAGCCAGTCTGTCTGCACCTGGCCAGAGCGCTGTCTGCACCTGTGCAGGCATCTCACAGGTAAAGGGTTTCAAGCCTGTTTAATATTCTGGGCTTGGAGTGTTCTCCTTCTGAGCCAGAATGCAAAATGACGTGCAATAGCTTATTTCACTTAAAGGCATAAGAAGTACTTAACTTTCTGCTAGACCCCAGCGGGGAGGAGATGGGGCACAGGGTTTGTGACCAAGTTGCAGTTCATTGCTTGCACAGGTCTGGGACGGCTAAGCACCGTGCATTGCTCAAGGGAGGCTGTAAAGTTACAGTCCTGTGTACAGTGTTAAGGAGTGCTGTGATATGAGGGACTGTTTTTTGAAGAGGACATTAAAGCAATTTCTTGAACACTTGCTCATTAAAAATTCTACTGCTGTTTTAACAAGAGTAGGATGCTATGTCAGGCACTGTGAGCTTTTATTAGGAAATGCGAAATCATGCCAAACATTCCTGGTCTGAGTCTCGTATCAAACCTAAAGATCAGTTCCCTTGATTTGTCAGAAGACCCTGGACTTATCTTTAAACCTGTGTTGCCAGTTCAGATCATTTATATAAATGATCTTTATCTGTTTCAAACCTTACCATGTCTGCAGAGAAAAAGCCCCAAAAATGCAATTTGTAATTCCTTTTACCCTTCACTTCCCAGTCCTACTTAATTTTCTATCCCACTAGCTTTGCTTCTGCTAGGTTTTCTGGTTTTTCTTTTTTCTTTATCCCTTCCACAGTCAGTGTACTCGGCCTGCCCCTTTCATGGCCCTGCTGTGAGTGCCTGCAAGCAAGGATGAAGACATTTTCCCCTACGTGTCAGGCTTGAAACTGTTGCTGTTGCTGAGCTCCTGCTATTACAGTACACACCTTTCCACTGTAAAGGCAGCAATATGATTGTCTGTCTCAGGCTTTCAGCTGACCGGCAGCTGGGGTTTGAGGTTACTGGAGGAGAAGACATGCTCGGCCACATAGACGTGCTGCTAGAATGGAGAAGATAGCTGGGAAAGCCCTTGGGAAATCCCAGTGTTTTATTGAAATCAGGACAGATCCCAGTTTCAGCAAATCAGCTGGGAACCCAAGAATGCCTTGCATGGCGAAGACAATCCCAGTAACACAGCACATCTGGTAACCCTATGGACAGAGTTAAAAAGAAATAAAACTTCCCAGGGAAAAGGTCAGAACTTTGATTAATATCTCCTAGAAAAGCAAAGTGCTTGATGCCGATCTCACAACAGTTTTGCATTACTGCAACTCCATTAATTTTACTGGAGTCACCACAGACTTTCACCACCACTGGAGCAGCACTTTCCTATGGGTAAACTTTGGTACTCTATTCCTTGCTCCCCCAAATTTCAAGACATTCACACTCCACAGGTCTGGGAATTTCTCCGGAATAGCTGTCAGGGGGCTGGATAAGTGTATCTTAGTGTGTATATTCCCAGCTGCTCCATATCTCACATACTTTACTCTCCAACTCTGGCAGGCACGATCCCAGCAGATGGCTATGCACAGACAGCTCAATATACAAGCCCATATTACATACCCGATTTATTTATAGATATACAAATACCCATATACTTTTATTTACTCACTGTTGTTCATACCCTTTGATTTGGACATCCAGACATAAGAAGAGTTCCTTAGTCCAGAGCCTAGGCACCCTAGCAGATTAGTCACATAATGAAGCTGAGACGATAACAGCAGTAGCAAGCCAAATGGCTTCCCTTTGCAATAAAACAGCCTAGGTATTCACCCCAAACCTAGTCATCCCCAAAATTACTACAGAAAGCCAATTCCTCCAGCTAAAATATTCATGGTCCCAGCTGAAGCTCCCTGAATCTAGCCTCTTACCATGAGACACGCTTTCTCTCGCATGCTTCAAAATCACGACCTGGGCTATGGCTACACGAGAGCTAACTAAAAAGGGTATACAAGAACGACATACCCCTCTGACGTCATGAGCACACATGGGTGCTGCACAGGTAGGCTGCAGGCTTGGGCCCAAAGTTTTCTGTGTGCTCCAGAGGTTAGGTTCCCATGGCACCGCGACAGAATGGTCCCCATACCCAAGATAAAAGTACCTATTTGGCTGTGCCATACTATAAGGGAGGAAATAAGGTGCCAAGCTGAGGGTTCCCAGGGATGAACACCTCGTGAGCAATTTTCACATGTGTTTTCTTTCCTCAGCTCCACGTGCAGGAGCACAAAACCAAAAAGTGTGACACTGTAAGCCTGGCTGGTAGGTCTTTTGATAACTCACGCTCAGACATTTTGCAGTGGAGGTAGGCAGAGGCCCAAAAGGCAAGCTGCAAAGCCAGACTGGAGGAGGAGTGATTATACAGCTGGGGGTTCAGGTCGGGACCTCAGCGCCATCAAACCCTGACAAACACGCAGCTCCAGAGCTCTGTGTCAGGCCCTGGGTGGAAGAGATCGCTGTTGCGAGCACTGCAATCGGGTCAGGCTAGGCTTCTCACAGGGAAGCTTGATGGCCCTTTTACACCCGCCGCATGGGAGTAAAACTGCAATCCAGAAGGAAGAACAAAATATTCTCCGATTCACAAATTGTGTGTGTTTGTTTTGTTTACTGAACTTTACATTTCCTGCATACTGTACATTGAGCAGAGCGATTGCAGCAGCATATGTATCCAAAGAGCAGGAAACAGACTGCCAACGACCTTCTCAGGGTATCAGCAAAATAAACAAACATAACATGCACATCAGGTGGTCTGAGTGCCAGCGCTGGGATAAACTGAATCTGCAGAGAAGGTGCCGTCAGAATTTCCCTTTAAACCACACCAAGCTGTAAAGCCGCTTGGGTGCAGGGAGCAGTCAAAATCAGATCAGCGTGTGAATGTTTTAAAAGGGGTAGATTAATTCATGTGAGCCAGGCAGCTCAGCTGGAACTGCTGCTCAGCTGCCGGCTTCGGCTGCCTGCCTCCTATGAGTGTGCTTCTCCTTCCCCTGCCAAAGACTTGCCCTGGTGAGAAGGCAAGAGTCCCCAGCGGACACGCTCGTGGTGCAGGTGCTGGGCAATGACCTACCAGCCGTCACTGCACAGCTAACGGAGGCGGATGCAGAGGGTCTGTCCCCGGCGAGCAGAGAAAGGGGACCTGCCCAGCAAGGGTGGTTTTGACCCAGAGCACGAGTATGTGATGTTCTCCCCAGGGCTGACTGCTCACAGGCAGCGAGGGGGGAGCTCTTCGGGGCAATCGCTTCTCAGGGAACTGAACCTGGGTCTGAGTAAGGGACTCCAGAGGAGTAACACACGTACATACGTGTGTGTGTGTGTGTATAATGTGTACATATGGCTAGCGGCTTGAAGTGATTGACTTCTGGGAAAGATGAAAAATGTTACTGAACCCTTGTGGAAAAGCCTGAAAGAATTTAATAGAAAATTACAGCCTTTCTCAAGAATTTAATATAGAATTATATAGGACAGTTAAAAACAACAATAGAAAGGATATTACTCTCTATTAAAGTCTATAGGTTTCAGAGGAGTTTAAGTAGGGCCTTTTAATGTTTCTGCAAAGATTCCTATTACATCCTGTAGGGCTTTTCCACACGGATCCTAGCAGCCATCGGGGAAAACCTGGTGCCAGTGAGCTCCTAAGCAAACAAGTCAAGTAATTCTGATAATCTACATTAGACCAAGCTCTGCAGCTCTGCTGCAGCTCCATGAGCCTCTGTGAGATTAGAAACAGCTCAGGGAAACTGAGACTTTGAAAGAGACTTTCCATTCTGGTGCCCCAGTAGCATGTGGTCATCACCACATAAAACAACCTTTCCTCTTTGCACTGACTGGACCTTACAGGGATGTATAGATGTAATACCTAAACACAAAGAATAACCTTCATTTTGGACTGAGATATGATAATAAACATAGTTGCATGAAGTAGGACAAAGTATCTAAGGATACCACCGTCTGGAAAGGAGTCTCTGAGGCATGTGGGTACTAACCACTGCCGTCAGCCAGAACGCTACCTGTGGCCAAAGCTTTTGTTTCACATTTATTTTCCTCACAGAATAATACATGTGTACTGGCCTAAGCATTTTAAGTGCGTTGAATTAGATACTTTATGAAAGGTATTCATGTTCATAGCCCTACCTTGATCCATTATAAGAACAGTGGACAAACTATTTTGGGTTACACCACCCCTATAAAACATCATTACACAGTAAACTACACATACACTAAAACATACGATTAATTTACCTCTTTTTACCCATGGAAGATCCATTTTGTGTGTTCCATTGCCTTCAGTTCAGTAGTGTTTAAAATTACTAAATACATATTGCACAGTTCCCCCTCAGCAACGCTATCCTAAATATCCTAAAATCTACCTCTCATCACTCATAGGAACGAAAAACTGTTGCCCATCTTCTTCAGTCTGCACAGCCTGACAGTACCTCATAGCTTAAAAGACTGAACGCAAAACCCGGCAGTGCCTACACTAACATCTGAACACATCAAAGCTTTGCACCAAACCACTCCCTGACTCAGGCAGTGGCATATGTCTGTGGCAAAGTACTGTTTCGTACAAAAACTATCTTCGTTAATCAGGGGGGATGGCGAGGGTGGGAAGCAAACTTGTGAGTTTGCTTAATGCATAGTATTGCAGTTTGACGATCTTATCGTAGTCCAGATAAATTTCCATACTATTGTTTGAACCCTGCTAGACTCCTGTTACTGGAATGAACCTCAGTATTATATGACTGTGAGTTTCATACGCTAAGATGTTGACAGGTCCTTCAGTTTCATTGAATGTCTTCTGTTCATAATGTTTCAAACTATCAGAATATAAAAAAGTCCTAACACTGTACTTCATCGTAAAGTTTTTTATAATCCCTTGATATATTTGTCTTCCCTGTCTAATAACAGCCCCAAAACAACTCACCTGGTATTGATATTCTTTTAGATTGTATGAATTTGGCTTTCTTAGCAATAATGTAATTTTCAAAAGATGCTCATCCCTTCAAGTTTGAAATTCAGTTATTTATGAAAGTAAAAATCAGTTGCTTATGAAACCTCAGCAGGCTAACAACAGCCAAAATTAGTGCATGGGCCCTAAATATTTTGCATAATTCACCCAAGTCTACATATACCTTACCTGAGAGGTGTCTAAACACAGGGGGAGGAAGCAAACCGTACCTGAGCTGTCCTTATACACCAAATGGAGCCAGAGACAAAACTCCCCTTAATACCTACAGCAGAGGCTCAAGATGCTTCAAGGATTTACACGGTCATAGAAAATTATTCATGTGAAGCTACTTATTTGCATAAACGTGTCTGCAGGATGAGGTTCCAAAAGCTGGAGGAGAGAGGAGACGATATACTGAAGGAGCCATTAGACAGACTCGTCTCTGAAACCACGTTTTCCAGATTTGTTTGTGGAAGATCTCTCAGTATGACTTGCTGGCTAATGCTGTAAAACCAGTTGAAATGTTAGTTGCATCTGAATCTAATTTTTCTCTGGTTGTCATCCTTTAAAGTCCTACCAAATTCAAATGCTCATTGGAAACACAACTGCAAGGAGGGGAAAATCCCTCTGCCTGGTGAGAGAACCAGAAGCAAGAATCCTTCCAGGGGCAGCCTTATCAGAAAATCCATGGAGACTTATCAGAAGATATATATTCAGAAGTTTTCAAGCTGCCTTTTTGTACTTCTCCTTAGGCCTGAAGTTTGATATCATTATGGGACATTTCCAAGGCAGCAGCAGCAGCCGCAGCCGCTGCCTAATCTTTTCACAAGATGTAAATCAGTTTCAGTAATTATCATAATAGATGGTTTGCTCATGTGTTCTTGCTGGGAAAAAATACCATGTCTTATAAATTCCTCAGTGCTGTAACATCAAAGCAGCAGGGTTGGCATGCAGATCTAGAGGGGAGGGGAGACTAATTTGGTGAGGATGTATATGTGATAGATAGAGATTTCATTTAAGAGACCATCCTGAATAGCGTATGCCAGACTGAGCCCTGAAATCCTATAATTGGGCATGAAAAGAATGTACATCAGAGGTGCTCACCCTTGAAGAACTAGAGCGATACCTCATAACAAAACAGTTAGGAAGAGCCAAAACATTTTGAAACAGCGCATTAGGGAATTAGAGGGAAGTTCTGGGGGAATCCTACACCACTGGCAGCACACAGAGGGAAAGGAGGCTGGCTGTAACTGGGCTTCTGAGGGTCAGAAGGACTCCTTTGGGACCGATGGGGGCGCAGGGATGCTGTATCTCTCTCCCTTGGGCTGCCGCCCTGCAGCCAGGATTAACAACAGTCAGGCCAAAATGCTCCGGGTCTTCCCATCAGCAGGGTCCCTCCTGGTAGTTTTCTGCAGCTGGATGTAAATCCCAAGAGCCAAACTAGGTCATTAGCCTGTTTCCCATGAATGAAAAAGTGGTGCTCAGTGAATCTGGCATCCCAGCCCCCAGTCCTTCTGTACCTCCCTGCAGAAATGGCTTACAGGTGTAACACCCATGCATCTTTACACCATTATTTTTGCTCTCTTCAAATTTTACTCCCCTTGACTGAAACTGAGAGAATCCAGGAGAGCTGCAGGGATCAGGGCACAGATTCTGCCTTCGGATGGGCAGACTGGCCTTTCCAAAAGAAATGAACAGCATCACTTTTTTGTTCAGGAAAAACAGCTCTGTGTGTTATACCCCAATGAGCAATAGGTTCACAGCACGGAGAAATGGTAGGAGCAGAGGAAATGAAATTTAACAGGAGAGAGAAAAACAAGTAAACATTACAGTTTTTTTTCAAGGGAGCCCATGTGCAAGTGATTAACTTTTGCTATCGAGGGAGGACAAAGAGAGAGCCAAGATCCTCTGTAACCATTACAAGAACTGAACACAGCAGCAAATATGGAAAATTTCACCAGTTTGGCAGTTGCCGTAAAATATTTTTAGCTCAAACACCTTATGTTTGTGGTCCTAACACTGACCCCAGCCTAGCAATCTGTAATCTCAGGAAACATTGCATTAGCTTTCACAGAATCGCACTTGTGACCAACTCTCACAAAGCTGTACCTCTCAGGGAAAATTTACAGCCCCTGAACCGGGTATGTGCCACAGTGCAATGACAAACACTAGCTCGTCTGCAAAGATAGAGTGTTCCCATTCTCAGCATCCTCAGGACTGAGGGAGACGGGCTGTTGTTGTTGAGCAGCTGAAGAATGCACGCTGCTCAAAGCTCAAGAATGTGGAAATGGCAGAGCTTTTTTATAAGGCCATTAAAAATGACATCTTAATGACATCTGCAATTAAAAATGCTCAGAGTTGGAAGAGATCTTCCAAAAAAACATGTGGATCATAGAACTCATTCTGTTCTTATGACTTAAAAATTTGACAGCATAAGCCTAGAAAAATGAGAGAAGTGCCTCTTCCCTGTCTGTTGTTTAAGCAGCTTCCTCAATTCCAAATTGCAGTGATAAATGATGGTGCGCTGACCCTAGGGTGTCCTCCAGCCCTGTGCAGCAGTCCACTGCTACAGATGGTATCGCAGGAGAAGGGCGTCACTTGTTGTATGTCACACTTCTGTATGTCATGAATACATTTCATATTCTGCACATCCAAATATACCTAAAGCTAAAGAATAATGGCAAAAAGTTTTAAAGGGGACTGGATAACTCAAGGGTTTGGTAGAGTAGCCACACTTCATTTTCATGTTGCCAGTTCAGGTCCACCCATCAAAAAGCAGTGGGATTTCTGTGGAATGAGATCTTGGCTCTCCTGGTCTGGGTCTGAGCAGCGCAGGGGGCTCTTCTTAAGACCTGCCATGGTTATTAGCACTATCAAGACACACTTGTTAGTGATCTGGGCAAACATAGCCTAAATGGGCCATCAGGACACAACAGGTCAGCTCAAGCCTTCCACCTGATGTGAGGGGACCTCCTACTACCACAGGTTGTGATTTATGTGCCCTAGAACTGAACAGGCATCTTCCTACTCCAAGGCTGGCAGGATGCCACCATTGTCAGGATGCCACCCTTGCCAGGACTCAAATTCATGCTAAAACAAAATGAAACAAAACAGTAATGGCAAAGAGTAAAGGAAAACAGAGTCCTTGGTGGGCTTCCTGGGAGCTACCTGGCAGGTAGGGTAAAATGGCAGCTATAAAAGGAACATTCAAATTAAAGAAATGCTGGGATAGGGTTAATACAAGTTTGTTAATTATCTGGTAAGGACCTGCTCAGATGTACTTTGTCTCTGCATGTGCACGCACACAAACACTTGCTTCAGTGCCTTGCTTGAATAATAAGGCACAACAGGGCAATCATTGTTGTACCATAATTGCACTCCTCGGGTGTACGCCAGCCACGAACCCGAAGGAGGAGTGCTATCAGCAGCCTGAGAAGTATGATTATGGCCCAACAAGGCATGCCCTGTTGTGACTTATTACAATTAGACAAGCTATCTACAGTGTTGCAAACATTGAGGTGAGGGCGACGAGAAATGCTTTTTAAAAGCCTGTGTTCTGGTAGTGCATATTTAAAATGTTGTACCTGCTGCTAGGACTCCCCATTAGCCAATCATATTGCTCAAGTATCCTTTGAATGACATACTTCATGCTCCATCTCAACTCTATGCTGAAAGATTAGAGGAATTAGCAACATTTTTCAACCCTCTTTGAGCTCTCAAGAGACCTGCAAAGCAATAAGTGGTGTACAACGACTGAAAGTACATGCCCCTTGCCAACACCAAAAAGCATTGTCGAATATCTGGGGACAATTAACTGCTTTCCTCCCAACAGATACATTTTTTAGCAAACAGCTTGCAAGTATAGTTGAGACACTAACTGAAAGGAAGAAATTGCTTTTTTTTGCCACATGCTTTCATGGGTGCACATCTATCCATTCTTCAGCTTTCAAAAGAGGGCCAAATGGGAATGAGGAGACCTACCTATTTTATAGAGCAGTTGTGAAGATTGATTAGCACCTATAATGGTCTCCGAGATGTTCAACTGGCAGGCATTACAGGCATGCAAAACAAAGTATCGGGGAAAGCTCAGAAAGGATGTACGATAAGCTGCAAAATATCCAAGTGGAAGAAATTGTTCACCCTAATGTGACAGAAATTGTTAAAACAAAGACAGTTCCCTTCCTGTGTAAGGTCCCAAGCAGACGCTTTGTAGGGGGTGTTTGTTTAGTAATGCTAAAGTTAACTAGGGACTGTTACAAGGATGCAGGACTAAAAACAGAAATGTAAGGCTCTCCAGACAATACAGGAGGAGAATGCGTCCTGCATGTTCAGAAGGCTCTTTCACCTTGAATGAGAAAGATAGCTTCAAACAAACGAAGTGATTGTGCACAGGTTTTGATGAAATCTGAGCTCCCTCCAAACCACATCAGAGTAATAGCTGCCTCAAAACAGTCCTTGTAAGAAAACAGAGCTAACACAGACATTGCAGTTTCAACCAGTTTGGGGAAAAAATAATAAAAAGGGGGGGATTGCATACAATATTAAATTCAGAGAGCTTTACAGCCAACATCTGGACATTGGGACAGCTGGAGCAGTGTTGTGTAATGCCTGTGAAGTGCAGAATAAAAAAACCCTAAGAAATTGCCCTGTGATACCCAATCATCAGGCAGTCAAAACACATTGGAGCTAATGTATATTAATCACTGGAAACCTTAGATAAGTTCAGTAAACATTGCCTATTACAATATGTTAAAAAAAAAGGCTTTGAAACAGCACTGCGCTCAGGAGTCTGATCCAGAGCTCACTGAAATATGCTGGAATGTTTCCATTCACCTCAGTGAGTTTTGTGCATTGAGCTTTTTCAAGCTCAGGCAGCAGTTCAAAAATAACTTTACAGTGTTATCCAAACTGTTTATTTGTGTATGAACAGCACCAAAAGTGTACACATGGCCAAGCAGAAAAAGAACACTTAGGAATATTTTTAAATTGCCATCACCAAAACCACTGACAATATAAAAATTCAACTATTTATGATGTTGTAACACTGGCTTTAATAGGGATGGTGGTGGAGAAACTATGCATAATATAGTCAACAAAATAACAAACCCCAAGGCTCTCCCGAGGATTTTAATACAGAGAATGTTTAAAATATTAAACAAACAATAATAGTGAAAATCAGGATATGATTAAATAGTTTTAACAATCAATCCTGAAAATTTCTCTCCAAAATTTGTTCAAACTGTTTCGTAGTCAGCTCACAAGCTGCAGAAAACACGACATCTATTTTAATGTGACCCACTAGGATAAAAATAAAGCTGTGTTTGTCCACTGTTGCCTGACTTTGGGCTCATTGAGTTAGACTGAGTAGATTTGAAATGAATCAAGATGTTTAACATCTGCCTCCTGTTATTAGGATATTCTCTTCCTATTTATAAACAAACGCTTTGTTGGGGTTAGGCTGTGGTTTCCATTACTCTGTGGACTCATGTTTCCTTAGCAATCTGAACTTCAAGCCACGAGTAAAAGGTACATTGTAAGTCTGAAATCTATCAATGAATGCAGGAAAAAATAATTAACAGAGAGTACAGTCCATTTGCTTGGTCTTAAACACCTAGCATCTGATCATATGCTACAAGACACTGTGTTAATGCAAACACAGATTTTTTTATTAAAATTAGCTCATGAAACGTATTTATCTATGTTTCAGTTAGAACAAATTATCTTATGTTTGCGTGCATGGTCATCACATCTTGTCAAGACTCTCATGCTATTAAGGCTCATATATCTCTCTAGCTACTGACATATGTGCTTGGAAACCCCAACATTTCCATAAACACAGTAAATACAAAATATCTCCTTTGTTCTCCTAGTTCCTCTCTACTTACTCCCCTTCTATGGTAGCTTATGTTAATCTCTTCTTCAATCTGCTTCCAGTCTGTGTGTTAGTTTGGATTCCTCCTTTCTTCCTTACATTTGGTTTCTTGCTCTACTCTGGTCTTTTCCAGTTAATGTATTGAAACTGGACCCCTTTTCTCCACCTTTACTGACAGTCTGGTTTGTGTCTCTGTTCTCTCTCACTTGCCCTAATGTAACACTTTCCTCTCTGGCCTTCTTGACTGCATGTCTTTTGCTCTCCCTGTTACCCTGCATTCTGCAAAAAAATAATCTTCCTTAGCATGCCCCACAAAAAAAACAGCACCGCTTCCCTCCTTTGAAACTTTCTTTCAGAACAGACTTTTGCCTCTTCCAGCTCTCTTCTGTGTACTGCCTCCATCTTAACCTGCTTTAGTCAATACTTAACAGTACCTGAATGTCTATGATTAATACAGCCTTATAGCTCACATTTATAGTTTTTCTGTTTGTGTCCAGAGTATGTTCATGGCCAAAAACCTTAAAATACATGACTTCACAGCATAATACTGCACAACATACAGGTGAGAAATTATATGGATACATTCCCCTCCTACTTCATTAGGAACAATCAGTATCTCAGAAAAAGCAGTATTTTTTTGAGAATGGGATTTTATGAGATCACCTATTCCAACCAGAAGGTTCACAATTAAAGCAGCAACAAGAAATATCTACAGTATCCCTGACAGTTTCTAACCTGTTCCTAAACCATGTAATTCCGCCATCTCCGTCCCAGAGACCAGTGTTGGCACCTCCTCCCAAGTTAAAACCAGTGGCCTCAGTGTCAGCCCGTCACTTCTTGCTCTGTCCAGAGAGGACACAGAAAGCTGTTTATTCCCATCCTCTTCTGGAGCAACTTTTAACATACTCGAAGGCTGTGATCATCTTTCTCCCTAAGTCTTCTCCTCGTTAGACTGAGCACACCCAAATCTTTCAGTCTTTCCTCAGGAGGTCATGCTTTCTAGGCCTCTGAATATTCATGATTTTTCTTCTTTGGGCTATCACTAATTGGTCCCCTTCCTTCTTAAACCTGAAACCAAAGCCAACTTAGCAATTAATAGAAATCATTTCAGAGCTGATTTACTCTTTTACAGTAAATGAAAGAGACTTCCTCAAACAACCTGCATCCTCCACTTGATTCCTTGATTTAAGTATTACTTGATATAAAGCTGGAGTGAGCACCTTAATACCAAAGGTAACATTACTAAACTTGATAATGCAGGTGCAGTAACAAAGCAATAATTCATAGCCAATACTTCATTTTTTCCCATTTTTTCCCACATTTTACATTTTTAAAAAGATTTATTCATTACCTGAAATTATCAACCATTAAAATTCCATATGTCAAGAGATTTTGGCTTACAAATCAAATGGGAGTGGTTCTATGTGTTTCATTTATGAAGCTAAATGGAATTTAATTCACTGATTTTGTGCATAAGCTATCTTGGTATACCCTTGGATTTTTAATTCAAAGACTAATCGCAGAGCTTATTTCTTAACCAATGTAAGAAATGTTACTGCAAACCTTGTATATATAAAAATCAATATATTCTGATGATTATTTAATTGAATCAAGCAATGGAAAATTTACAGATCTGGCGTTGATTACCTCATGTTCTAAGCAGGAAAAATATATAACACCTTCAACCTAATATATGGCTATAAACATGATTAATGTATTTTCAGAATGTCCCACACAAGCATTATTTTCCAAAGATGACATTTTAATGATATTCGACGTGCAGTATGCCGCACATGTTGAAAATCGGTCATGTCTCTTTAAATATCTTGATGTATGCACATACATGCATCCAATCCCCATGGCATGTATTCTCTCACTGAATTGATTTACATACCTAGGAGGGCCATGTCCGTACCTATTTCCACAGTCAGGGAGTTCAGTTAATGCATTTCCTTAAGTTTGGCTAATCACTCAAAGTTTGAGACACTTTGAGTTAATCACTCCAGGTGTCTTCAGCACAGCTTGGGTACTAAATGATCCTGTGCATGTAACTCCTGGTAATGTCCCTCAAAATGTTTTGATTTTGGCCCACCTCATCACAAAGCAAGCAGTACCTTGGCTGCATCGTTCCCAAAAGGCCTGTCCCTGTAGTGCTGGCCTGGCCCAAGTTCACACCAAGTTTTGAACACAGTCTTTGGGCCTTTTTCATCTCTTTCTTTGTGTCATTTCATACTATTCATCTACTCAGCACGTTCTGAAAAGGATCTGGCTCCTTCTTTTAATCAGAAGGGTCCAAAACAAGGGCTAAAAAATGTCATCTCTTGGATACAAGCACAGAGCCTCTGATCTGTCTTTGGCTGAGACTAACTTCCACCTGCCCCGCGTCTGTACTGGAGACATGCGCCCGGGACCATCTCTCCTGCCTGGCACTCTTGGTGCCCCGCATCTTATGTCCATCACCCACAGGTGTTAATTTTAAAAAGCAAAGTGGCTAGGCCTCTGCCTGGTGGAAAGCTGTACAAAAGCAGCAGAAGTGCTCAGCTGCTTTACATACCAAGGAAGAGCAACGGGGAAAAAAAAGCTGCCAAATATCATTTAACCTACGCCTACTTTACCTCTACCTATTGCAGCTTCTGAATTCCGACTCCCTTGGCAACAGTGGGTGATGCCATGATGCAAATGCAGAAATACAAAAGTGGTACAGCAAAACAAGGACTACCGTCCCTCTTAGCAACATCACACTGTTGCACCATTTGGCCCGGCAACGCTGTCCCCCTGTCAGACATAGAGTCAAACTCTGACCGAGCCAAGCATAGGTTTGGTTCACAGAAATCATGCTCAAAACTCACGAGCTGCTTGGGTTTTTTGCAAGGCAGTGACCTCAGCTGGCCGATACCCCGGGAGACCGTATGTCATCATCAGATTGCTGTGCTGGCACAAAAGGTTAAAACCGCCTGACTGCCCCCCGCCCCTCCGAACTCAGAGGAAACAAACCCAAACGGGGCTTGGAGGCAACGAGGCCAGTAACGACGTTCTCCTGCCGGCTGGCTGAGTGGGTGGTTTTTGGCACTCCCAGCCCGTTCCTAAAAGACGTATCTCCTCCCAAAGGGTGGGAAGGATCCCTGTCCTGGGAAATAACTCAGGGAGCGAAGCCGGTGCGTGGGGGTATTTCCTGCCTTGGAGAGACAGCAAAGGGAAGCTGCTCCAGACCAGTGGCTGGAGCGGCGCGCTGGTGTTTGTGCCAGGTGGAGCCAACCATGGGGTAGTTCAACTCCACAGCAAGATTTACACCACTGAGCCCATTTCTCAATGCAACAGAAACAGGAAGGAGATCTTCAGTTTACTAGGAGATGGTCTTGTTCAGCCAGTGGCATACACCATTTGATCTCTTTGTTGTCAAAGTTTACTTGCTCAGGAACTCGATTATCACCTAATCAAATGCCATCTGATTCTCTTATTACTTAGATAATGAAGGAGAGCATTTTTCTCCTAAGAAAAGTTTGAACCATTACGAGACATGAATAATCTTTTACAAAAACTTCAAGCTTGCGTGTGACACATCAACATTAAAAGCAGGTGGGAAAGTAGAGTTTATAACCATCCAAAAGCCACTGATGTCCGAGTGTGTCACATAAAATCTCTATAGGAAGACAAAAATAAATAAAAAATCATGCACGTATCACAGACACATATCACAATCGCAGATGCATAAATGATGCACTGTAATAATATTTAGTGCTGTCCATTTCTAGCCCCAAGTGGGCCTAAAATGCACAACCCGGATTTGGCAGAGAGGAGATGGGGGTGAAGGGGATATCAACTAGCAAGACATAAAGAAGAAGGGCCCCTATGTCATCAAAGCACCCAGTCCCAGGAAAACCCACAACAGCATTTGCACAGCTCATGCCGTAGAGCAAATCAAGAACTAGCTGAAAGCACCTGAGAAATGGAGGGTGGTTCAACACTGGGACGGGTTTCCCAGGGAAGTCGTGGAGTCTCCACTCTTGGAGACATTCAGAACCAAAACCAGGCACAGCCCTGAGCCACCCGCTGTAGATGGCCCTGCTTCGAGCAGAGGGGTTGGACTAGGCAATCTCCAGAGGCCCCTTCTGACCTCTGTGATTCTGTGAAAGAGCCACCAAAGAAAGCTGGACTTGTATTCAATGCCTGATTTTAAGGACTATGTGTGGAGGTAGGTGGAAACGCAAGCCATGCAGAGCTTAGCAAAGGAAGGGAAGGATCTCCCCTGTTGATGCCGTGAGGCGCTGGGAAGGATAAGAAGGTGAAGGAAGCCTGGCCCAGCATAACCACTGGCTCTGCAGAGGTGGCAAATAAAGGTGTGGGTAGAACAGTCTTCACAAAGGTGTCCCCAATGCACACGACTCATTCTAGTGAAGCTGCTGCCCAGGGGGCTGGAGCAGGCCGGTGCTGGCTGTCAGGAAGAAATCCCTTCTGGCAGGCAGAAAGGAGCAGTTTTCCTGCAAGGAATGAGCAGCCGAGAGAAATTTTGCAGCTCTGGGCGAACCTCAACTGTTGCCAAGCTGCTCCTTCCCGTCAGCCCAGCCCTGCCTTCCCCCTCCCCACTTTCTCCTGTACTTCAGCCACCTGGAGCTGCAGCCCTTCCCTTGGGGTCCTCCCCAGCCTTGGAAATGGTGTGCTGTTTGGCTTGGCGAGGGCAGTTTTACTATCAGACTCATTACCAAGGAGGGTGTTCACTCCCTGACTCTTGGAAGTCACCACAGGCGGCCGGCCGTATGCGCTCCAGACTGGCGTTCACACAGGACCCCGGCACACATCGCTCAGCCCTCCTCCCTCCCGTGTGTCCCGCTCCCTCCCGCCCCAGCACAGCCATGCTGCACAGACAGCTGCCCATTACTACTCAGTAGTTGCTTGAATCCCACTAAATGCTTGTCAAAGTGCCCAGAGAGCTGAAAGTGAGCTCTTTAAATTACATTTGTTGAAAGATCCCTGGTGCCTGTTCCTGCTTTTCGTTTTCAGCAACTCTCTGAAATCATAGTTTGTTTTACAGTGATGTTTTGTTTTTCTTTTCCTGCATCCAACCTATAAGTCATGGATGATGCATATTAAACACATTAAATGGGTTTCAGTGGGGCTGCGCACCATGTGTGCGTAAGGCTGAGGTCTGGGACAACAGCATTTTCATGTTTACTTTCTGTGCCGGGAAGCTGTATGGTGTGCTGCTCCCTCATGCACAGCACTGGATAGACATTTGGCCCCATTTTAAACCTAAGAAAGAGGTTGCATGGAGGGAGGCAGCAAAACCGCTGAGGACACCGCCAAGGAGGAGGAGGAAGAACCAGAGTCTACTTGACGGGTTAAAGCAGAGCCTGGAAATCAGGACTGCTTGGATTGTTGCCTGACCACAGCTGACAACGGGCAAGTCTCTTCACTTCTGTGCTTCTGCTTCCCCATCTGTGAAATGAGGAGAATAAACAAATTCGGTACCCTTTCCTCAGGGAAGGTATATAGAGTTCGGAAAGTGTTTTGAGCTTCCCACATAGAACCACTTCTTTGTATGCAAGGAGCCGTCATATATTTTTAGAAGAGTTTTTAATTAGAAGAAGAGGGCTCCCTTGCTTTAAGAAAAACTGAGATTTTTGTTCTTATTATACGTTTATGACCATGCACCAGATTATTTTTTTTTAATCCTGTGCCTTTCCAATTTTGCTATTAATATGTCATAAGAAAATCAGGGATTGTGTCCAAATTCCAATTCATGGGAATGGAATTAATATCTCCATTAAAATGAAAAAGGGGGAGTAAGGGGGGAAAGTCTCGGAAGCCCTGGCGGGTGGTAATAGTTGGACTCAGCTCTCCTGTCCTGGTGACTCATTCTGGGAATGGATACTGCCTCTGTCGTCTTCAGACATTTAACACCTCCCTAACAAGATTTAGCATCAGCTGGGATGTGTGAACAAATAATATTAAGCAACTTGAGACTTCCTAGAACATCTGTCTCTAAGCCGTGTTAGGGCCTGATCCTGTCAGAGGCGGGTGGGAGTTGGAGAGGCTACGCATCGGGCTTTTTGTTATTAATACCAGCAGTGGGGAACTTCAGATACAAGTCATCCCTCCCAGATCATGTTTCTGAAGATGTAAAGAAGAAAACAAGTTTCAGAAGACAGCACCCTGCCAAAAGGAAGAATATTTTAGGAAGATCTTTCTGACTCTATCCAGATTATGTGTAAATTTAAGTTACTAAGAGAAAATGAGAACCATTTGTTTAAAGTTCAAATCCTGTCTGGCCTTTACTAGGCTAGGTTTCAAGCATCCTGTTTTGCCTAATCTCTGTGTCTCAATCCATCACCTTGATGCAACTTCCCCATGAGAGATCTCCACAGCCCTACCCAAGCAGTTGGAGTTGGGAACAAAAACATCAGTGCTGGAGCTCTCTCCTGGCAACTTTTGTGTGTTGTCAAGTGTTTGAGCACAAGCAGAGTATGAGATACCCCTACGCTGTGTGGTTTCAAGTATCTCAGGCTGAGTAGGTGTCAGAAAATTGAGCTCAAACCAAGCCCTTTTCTCAAACTTTTCTGACTTTTATCTTGAAGGGAGCCTCACAGGCTGAGTTTGGGCTACGGATTCCAAAAAACCAATGGTGCCTCAACTCACACTTGTAATTTGGCTGTCGTGGCTCTATCACAATGCAAATTTACAGCAGTCCCACCTCAAATGTGTTGAGACAGAAATCCCAAATTCAGGAGTACGTGGGACACGCTGGAAAGAAGTATTGACTATTTGTTTTTAAAAAAAATCCAAATTTTTCAACAGTTTTTCTCCTAGATATTGTAAGTAGTTTCCAGATCTGAATTGCATAAAAGCAATCCAGAATTTATATGTAGGTAATAAAATGGTTCTGAAGGTTAGCTGTTGATTGGGAAAACTTGAAGATCCTATAACAAAAACCTAATGAAAGCAGTGTGGTTTCCTGACATTTCCAGCATACTATAATTCATTCTGTGTAATTTATAAGCCCTCAATTTATTTTTCAAAGTTCTGAAAGCTCAACATTTCATTGATATATTCCCCATGAAACTTGCCTCAACATATCTTTGGCTTTTTGATGGGGAGCTCTAAAAGGTTAGCCAAACTATAGGCACTGAAGGAAAGTCCATGCTTCTAATAATCCCTACCCCTGCTTTCTAGGGAAAGCCTTGCCTGCCCTTTTTTTTTTTGGCCATCAACCCAAATACATACTCTGTCCTCCCCATGGACCTCCTGGATAGACCCTCAGGGAGGAAGTAGACATACCACCCCCCTTAACAAATTACAAGGAGCAGCACACATTCTTTTTTTTACCAACAGCTTTTAAGGCAACTTTGGCTGGGCACCCACAATGCAGCCACACTCAAAAAGATCAGTCGGCTATCTTCTAGTGACACTCATGATGACAAGAAGCATGCCCAGCCAGTCAGAGAACCAGGGTATAGGAGAGATACTGATGAAACAACTCCCACTCATCAGACAAGGTCAGAATCAAAAGGGAAATGATTAAGTACTACAGCCGTTGCCAGTGACCTACCAGGTAAAGAGCTGAATGTAACTCATGAATCTGTTTGCCATTGCTAATCATTTCTTTTCACAATATATGCCCTCTTACATTTCACAAATATGGAATCAGGCCTATTTCACTTGAGGAAAACTTTGCTGCAAACATTTTGTCAAGTTAGATGGTAGCCTGTAGGAACACTGAAATTTTTACAGGCTATGGAGATTTAGGAAGATGTACTATTGTAGCCTCTGATAATCAAACTGTCTTATAGTGATGAAAAGATGGGACAATAAATCAGTGGTTTCCACTATCAACTGCCATGCTGAGGGAAAAAATGTCTGTGTTTCTGACGTCATTTCACAAACCAGAACATGCAAGGGAGGACACAGTCCAGCCTAAATGATGGGAGCTGAGCAGCCATTTGGTAAACTCCAAAAGCCTGCATCTGTGCTGACAGGTGGGGGGTACTTGCAGCCTCCCTCCATGCCGAGACTCTTCTTCATCCCCTCATGGAAAACACTGTACGCCTCATGGTGTATCTCCTATGCCTATGCTGAGTGACTGGTGTTGCTGTAAACACATGTCCATCCCTCACTGAAACACCCCTCACCCATGGAGCAGCAATAGAGACGAGAAAGCTTTTTGATCACTCATGAGCACGCTCATCTCATGCCATCAGCCCACAGACGGGCCTGCCGAAATGCTTTCCATGGACTTATAGGACTTTGAGGTCCTGAATGCTACTGACCATTGCTGATGATCACTGAGTGATTACTGAGATGGGTGAGGTTTTCCTGAAAGCCCAGCCCCCTGAAGTCATCTGGTTACATGAGGATCTCAGCTTTCATTTTAAGAAAAAATTTCTAGCTCTGGTAGGTGCAGAATCGTCCTCAAAATGTGGTATCTAAGGGCTCCAAACACAGTATCCAACACAAAGAAATGAAATTATATACTTTTAAAAATCTTACTATTTTACAATCAGTCGTACGATTCATTTGTGAAACTCCTGACATTTTATACTCAGGAGTGGAACTATCTGCTCCTTGACCTCAGAAAAGGTTTGTAATAATAACAAGTTATTTCATTAAGATATAGTAGTCATTGTACTACAGCAGCCACCTCTAAAATCTTTTCAATTGCCTGAGGTAACTAAATAATGATACTTCACTATTCACAGGTTGCTTAAGTATTCTCTATATTAAGTGCAGGGAAGTTTAGATAACATCTAATTGCAAAGAGAAGCACTGGAAAGTTTTTGAGGGTGGCAACTGCATACCTAAATGACATTTATTTATTTAGAAATGCTTAAGACATGCCTTTCACTTACCCTAGGCAGACACAGAGCCTTGAAATCAAAACTCATGCAATATCACTTGGCCCAGTGCCTATACTTGGAAGAACTTTTTCATCACACCCAAACTAAGATACTCCTTTCCCAGTTTCTATCACTTAATCATCCTTCTTCTGCAGACACCACCCAGAGTAAAAAACTGGGATAAGCAGAGAAATCCTTGCTTAACTACTAGGCTGTAAATGATTCTGTTAAACACGTTACCAAAATAATAAGGAGAAATAAAAATTAATTCCCTGAGTTTTGTCTGCCATGGTTAATTTCAGAGCTGTTTTTTTCTCAGCTGTATAGAACTCTGAACATGGGGATTCTTGACTGAAACACCAACACAACTGCAGCAATGTCAATGAGACTGTGATGTAACAACATTATGAGCAAGGCAATGGGGTAGCCCATGACTTACTGTTGAGAATCCTTAGCAAAACTCTGTGGCCACAAGACATAGCTTCAGAATTAACAATTCTAGGACAGGAAAGCATGTTATGGTTATTGAGTCGGGATGACCCACTAAATACAAGCCATGGAATCAGTGATTTCTCTGCCTTCTATCACACACTTCATGCCGAGCTGGATTTTTTCAGTGGTTAACATGCTAATACAGGCAGGGCCATACCCACGAAGTTCTCTATCATCCCACCCCTATTACACAAATAGGTTTGAGGCCTCTTTCAAAAGAGCCTCCAACAATGCCTTTTAAAAATGTCTTCCCTTCCCCCAACCCCGGAGCAGCATGTATCAAAAGAAGCTTTTCAATACTGCAACCCTAACCCTCTCTCTTAGAAACAGGCACTTTGTGTTTCAGGTAAGCTGGACCATATTTGGCATTGCTCCAGCCCTGTTTGGAATATGCACATTTAGCAGTAGTTTGTTAAGTATAGAAATCTCTACCATTGCTCATTTTCAGTAAGGCACCTTTCCAAGGGAAGGGGGTTTGCGCCGCTCCCTGCCCATTTACAAGGAGCCAGGGAGTGCTGTGTTCAGCAGCATGCAAAGCAAAGCCTTTCGCTCCAGGCAGGCACACACACATGATTCCAATATCCTTGCTCTGAATTTGGAAGCCACGGCTGATACTTTAGACCACAGCAACTGAACACACCCCAGGGGGAGAGCAAGCAAGAAACTGAGATCCTATACATAGAGCAATGACAACACCGTGGTTCCGAGCCCCACTGCAAACAGCAGCCATAGGTGCAGCACATCATATGGTGCTGGGACAGCTCTCTGAGGCAAGTGGACATGCAATGAGTAAAAAGAAAATGAGAACAGCCTAGTTCTCATCAAGAGGAGCAGTGAGGAGAAGAAGCCATGGCAGAGGGCTGCTCTTATCAAATGATTCACTCTGGACAGGAAAGTGATACTTGTCCGTAAAGGCAGTAATGCAGGAGATTTACACTGCTGAGCAGCTGGTTCACACAAATGACCTCGTAACACCAGAGAAAACATGTAGATAATAGCAGAATCAGGCTCCTAAGAAATAAGGACAAATAAGGGTAGCACCAGAGCATCCTTTCCGACTTACCACTTCTCCTGTTTCTCTAGACCTTACTCACTTCTGTGGAGCCTCTCTGCTCCATTCATTTGGTGTCTTTGCTAAACCACTCAGTGATATTGCAGGGAGAGAAGAGTGTACATCATCAGGATGTGTTCAGGCAAGCCCAATGTGGGCTTGTTTGGCCTGATACTCTGTAAAACACTAAATGTACTGAAAGTCCTTCAAAATAGTTGTGCACTTTATTCAGATCCAAGAGTGTATGGCTTTAATAAATTCTGCTTTGGAGCACTTTTTGGTGTGCTGTGGGTCTGCGAACTCTCTGTGGTTTGTGGTCGCTTGTTTTTCTAATATTTTGGTCACTGTCCAATCTCACTAGTGTTGCTGGCTATACCCATGTCATTTCTGCTACAATTTAATTTTCCACACAACGCAATTTTATAGCCCTCTGGGGTTCCCTGACAGATGAAGAGACGTTACCGCCAGTTTGACCAATTTCTATGTATACATTCTTTCAAGAACAGGGCAGAATAACATTACCTGCGTCTCTTCGAAGTCCTGTAAAAGTGCTTCAGAGTGCTTTAGTTTTCCCAACAGGAACAAAATTTTATCACGTCCTCCTTTCTGACAGGACGTGTTTCCTAAGGTGTGGTGGAGATTAGAGGGAAAGTCAGGATGTGACAGTTTACAATCCCATCAATCAAGAGACTCATTTTAAGGGATGTAACTACAGTTCACCAAACAGCAAAGGCCTTCCTCCAAAGGATGCCGTCAGAGATGTGGGGTTTTGCCATCCTGTGGAAACCCAGCTACACTGGGCAAACACACAAGATGTGCAAAAACCACACGTTTTGCAGATTTGTTCACAGGGTCAAATGATTTCTAAATGATCCACGGCTCTCACCCCCATCAGAAGGTACATGCCTTCTTCCCACAACGTGACAGAGCAAATGCCTAGGATGGGACATGACTGCCCATTCAATCCCTTCTGCTACTGCACGGCTGGGAGGAAATGCCATCAAAGATTTCCTTAGCATGTACTGGTAGGGAAAGGAGGTAAGAAGAAGAACAGTATAGTACAGTATTGTATTGTATAGTATAGTATAGTATACTAGGGAAGGGAAGGGAAGGGAAGGGAAGGGAAGGGAAGGGAAGGGAAGGGAAGGGAAGGGAAGGGAAGGGAAGGGAAGGGAAGGGAAGGGAAGGGAAGGGAAGGGAAGGGAAGGGAAGGGAAGGGAAGGGAAGGGAAGGGAAGGGAAGGGAAGGGAAGGGAAGGGAAGGGAAGGGAAGGGAAGGGAAGGGAAGGGAATAGTATAGCATGGCATAGCATAGGATAGCATGGAATGGAATGGAATGGAATGGAATGGAATGGAATGGAATGGAATGGAATGGAGTGATATGCAATGCAATGCAATGCAATGCAATGCAATGCAATGCAATGGAAGAGTTGAGTTGGAAGTGACTTACAACGATCACCTACTGCAACTGCCTGAGCACTTCAGGGCTGACCAAAAGTTCAAGCATGGCATTAAGGGCATTGTCCAAATGCCTCTGAAACTCTGACAGGCTTGGGGCATCAACCACCTCTCCAGGAAGCCTCTTCCAGGGTTTGACCACCCTCTTGGTAAAGAAATGTTTCCTCATGTCAAGTCCAAGCCTCCCCTGACGGACGCAGCTTTGAGCCATTCCCACACATCCTGGCACTGGGTACCAGGGAGAAGAGATCAGCACCTCCCTCTTAACCTCCCGTCCTCAGGAAGCTGTAGAGAGCAGCGAGGTCGCCCCTCAGCCTCCTTCTCTCCAACCTCGACAAACCCAGAGTCCTCGGCCCCTCCTCATAGGACATGCCTTCCAGCCCCTTCACCACCTTTGCCGCACTCCTCTGGACACATTCAAGCACCTTAACATCCTTTTTGAATTGTGGGGCCCAATTGACGGGATTGCGTTCCCATACTGCGATCCCCCACAGTACGGGAATGCAATTAATACAGCTGTAGTGAATTATTTCAGGACGTGCTATTTCCACATGCATTTGCCTTGGGGGGGCCCTTTACAAAGAGCAAAGCGTGGGCTTAAAATGCACAGGCTACCAGTTCATCTTCAAGTGTAACTCAAAACACAGGTTTTAGCTTCTAAATGCCATGTACTTTGAAGTCCTTGCTCCTTAAAGACTCTCTTTTTCCCAACAGCCCTCTGGACAGGGGGCACTCATGGCAAGGGAATTCACCTCCAGCCTCCCTCTCCTGCTGACCCATCAGATCCACGTTTGCACACATGCAAGGGCCTGTCTCGTCACACTGAGCTTGCATCAAGATGTTGAGATTCTTTAACTGAAGAACACACACAGTCTGCCACCTTTCTGCATTCACTGCACCCGTTTTACAAAGTAATTACCAAGTGTGTGCTAGAATTTTTTCTTTTCATAGTTCCATTTATTAATTAAAGAACCCAAACAGTGACGTTCCTTTGTATCTGAATGACATGGCTGGTGATTTCATCATCACACCAACGCTCTCAGGGAATTTCAGGTGGGCGTACAAAAAGCAAAATCTTCCGTCCTTCTTTGCAGCTATCGTCCAGGCGCGTAGGGCCTCTTAAAGAGAGGCAGTTGCCTTTTAGTGTCCGATGGCCACCTGGTCAGCCGCCTCCTTACCCACATCAGCATTACCAGCAACAACCTTCCTCTTCACTAAATGCCTGCAGAATTCATTTAGAAACTCGCCGACCTTTAGCCACGCTCCTGGAGAGCAAAGCACATCCCCACAGACAGCCGTGCCACTAACTGCATCACACTAACCCACCGGTCTTTCATCTCCTGTACCTTTTTCAGCGTCTGGGCTCATTTGGCACTTTCTCCTCTTAAACGTCCCAAACGGAAACTCGGTTAATGCCAGCTGTGGGTTTTTTCTTTCCTAGGAGGCAGACACCCATTTTGAAAGTGACTACACGCACACTGCCAGCTTCATGCTCAGAGCCCACCCACACAGTCCGTCCGTTCCTCACCCGACCGGTGGAGGGCTGCAGCTGCTGGTCACGGCTGCGTGGAGCCGGACTCCAGCAGGCAACCGATGGGTGAAAGCCTCCTTAACACATCTCTCAGGCTCCACCCTTCATGCTTTGATGCCATCAAATGCATGACACAGTGAAGTTCATGGGCAGGTCTTTTGCATTTAGATGGCAGAAAACCACCGTTCAAGATAAGCAGGCTTCCTGCCTTCCCCAAAAGATACGTTCATTGTCCGCACCCTATTCTGCATTTCATGGCACCCACGGACCAGAAAAAGCTGTACCTCACGGGATGTTTCTATGGCCCGCGTAGTCCATACCATGTCCTGAAGCTCTGACAGAAGAGATAGCCCCTGGATCAATACACCATGCATGTGAGGAACTGCAGGTAACACAACATCAGGTGGAGCGCCAGGAGTTCCTGCTCCACTTTGGAAACGTCAGAGTCGGCCGACTTTCCCGGAGGCATGAGGAGATCACAGGGTGACTCTGAGCCACAAATGGGATACGGGCAAATGCATGCTTGTGTGTCAGGCAAGGTATTTCCATAGGAGAGGCAAGCGTTGTACAAAGCCCTGGTGAGAACTCACCCGTACCGTTAGGGACATTTCTCATTCCTCGGGTTCAAGAAACAAGAATTCCACCTGGGAGGAAGGCAAACAAAGACGAAGCAGTTGACTAGGGGCATGGAGGGCCTACAGAAGAAGAGGACTAGCAGGAGCAAGACAAAGGCTGAGAGGGTTGCCATCGCTTTCAAGCAAGATATCAAAGATGAAGGCCAAAGGGGGAAAAGAGCTATTGAAGTGCAAGGAAAAAGACGGTCAAGAACGCAAAACAATTTGGGACTTTGTGCCAAGAAGAAGACCTCACCAAAAGCAGGGGAGTAGCAAATGTCCCTTGGTGCACTGGGAAGGAATGGTGAGGAAATCCTGCGTGCACTCTACGTCTCCGCACAGGTCATGCAGAGGGAACCAAAAGCCTTTCTTTCACCTCTGGCATCGCCACAAACAAATGAATGCGTCTGGTGTAAATGACCTATGTAAACACTTAGGCGGAAGGTACATACCGGTTTTGGCCCCAACATACAAAATGACAAGAAGAGTACCTGCCTTACTCTTGCAGCTCTCCAAATACTAAATCCTAAAGGAAAAGGAGACTTGCCAGGGGTTTAGGTGAGATCTGAACATCTTCCCACAAAGTGAGCTAGGCAAGTAACGCTCAGAACGGTTAAAGTCACAAACGAGCTCTGAAAGTTTTACCCCAGGGCTGTAGCACGTCTTGTGTCCCGTATAAACACGGCCAACGGGTGTGTTTAACAGAGGAGCCGCGCAGCCTGCCTTCAGTGGGAAAAGGGGATGTGCCGGCAATAGCAGCAAGGGGCTGTTTTTACAGTTTGGAAGAGTCTTCGTTTAGCTGGCTGTGCATGCTCTGGCCATGGATCCAGACGTTCTAGGTCTGAAAATGACCAGCCTTTCCACCACACCAGCGTCACCTCCACTCCCTTGTTTTTCACAGCCCGTCTTATTTCCATGGCGCTCCCTTGGCACCGTCCGTCCCAACCTACGGCTCTGGTTAAGCTTTGGCTTTTCTCCGCGCTGCAGCTGCCAAAATCACCCCCCTTACACCCAAGAAAAACGGTTTGTGTCCAGCCAGATCAAGTCCCTGGTCCTCCTTGCTCCGTGGCCCCACGGACGTTAGCTCCGGCGCAAAGAGGGGATGGCTAACAGGGCTGGTCTCTGGGCTGCGGGGCTGCTTTCCGCCATGGCCTGAGAGAAGAGGAGCAGCACTGGGTTTGTCCCTGGGAGCCGAGTGGCAGAGGAGGCATCGGGGACAGCCAGCAGCTGTGCCCAGTGCACGGCCACCAAGGGCAGGGACGGACCCCTGGGCCTCCCGGGCACGGGGACTGCCTCGGGGCCAGCACCCCAAAGGCCTTCCTCCAAAGGATGCTGGGCGGAGGGGCAGCGGGCGGGGCTGCGCATGGGGGGCCCCGTCACCCCCATGTCACAGTGCCACCACCCGGCAACGCAGCAGTCACAATGCCCCGGGGCAGGATAAAAGGCAGCGTCTCCCGTGCCCCGCTGCCAGAGATGGCCCGCGGACAGGCCTGAAGACATCCAAGAGCAAGTCCTCGAGGAGCCAGTGGAATTACATGGAGGGGCCTGCGGGAGGAAGACCTCCGGGAGGCTGGACAAGGCTGCTGGAGGTTCTCTGCTGCAAGGCCAGCTCCTGGCAGAACCACCTCCAAAGCTCATCTGAGGGACAGAAATCCTTTCCAGCTCAGTGGCCAGAGCAAGGGAATGCCTTCTTGAGGAGCGCTGCAGAGCTCGCCACCCTCATCCCCCACGGAGCCAGGGGCAGCAGACGTAAGACATGGGAAGCACAGATGTTGTCAGGGGTCCCAGCAGGGCTTTGGAGCACCCACTGGTGCCCTGCCAGGCGTGGGAAGGATTCTGGCCCCCAAGGACCATCAGGCCCTTGTCGGGGGCCTTTTGCCACTCTCGGAAGCCCCTGAGATGGCTCTAGGTGGAGGGAGAGTAGGGCTTGGGCATCTCCTGGGAGGCGTCACCAGCCTGCGGGACGAGGAGGCAGGTCTTGCTCGCGTGCTCAGGGAATAGCCGATCGCCAGCGCTGGGGTCAGGAAGGAATTTTCCCCCGGGGCAGATTGGCCCTGGTCCCCGGGGGTTTTTTGCCTTCCTCTGCAGCACTGAGCATGACCACTTGTCAGGGCTCCTCTCGTCCCTTTTGGCTAGGTTACTGCCTGCTGCTCATGCACCACGAAGATGGCCTCTCGTGCCCTGCAGCTGGGGGGAGGAAGGCTTTTTTTCCCCCACGGTGGGCTAGCAAGCATCCCCGGGGGTTTTTTTGCCTGCCTCTGCAGCACTGAGCACGCACGGCCCCTTGCCAGGGCTCCTTTGGGCCATTTTGGCTAGGTGCCTGCTGCTCCTGCTCCACGAAGGTGGCCCTCGTGCCCCGCATCCGGGGGGAGGAAGCTTACCAGACTCCCCAGGTGGGCCCCCAGGGTGGCCCCCGGGGCTGCTTCTTGCTTCTTGTCCTCTGTAGCATTGAGCACAGCCCCTTGTCAGGGCTCCTCTGAGCCCTTTGGGCTCGGTTCCTGCCTGCTGCTCCTTTGCACCACACCAAGGCACCACTCGTGCCCTGGCTCGCTCTGGCTCTCTTGCCCATCGCAAGTTTGGAGCGGGAGCAAGCTCTGCTCTTCCCTTGGCTCCGTTTCCCCAGGGGTTCTTGCTCGTGCAAAGCAGCCTGGCCTTGCAAGGGCTCCAGGCTTGCTGCACCACCCGCAGCTGCCACTTGTCAGCTCTCCCTGCATGCAATACAAGCGCAGGGCAGGCACGAGAGCGCTTTTCATGCATCACTGGCCAAGAAGCACAGCGACGGAGCAAGTTTTGGAAGACAAAAAGTGCGCTTGTCATCGATACGTGTCACAGTTTGGAAAATACCCCATGGTACCACACACCACCTCTTCTTCTTCTTCTTTTGTGTGTGCTGGGTACACCAATGCTCCTTCTTCAAGTTCTCACTCGTCAGAAAACACGGATAGCTTGGCCTGCATTCCTGCTGCTGCTTTCTGCGGCTCTGTGGCTTTCCTTTGCCAGACTGCAAGGGATGCTTTTTCAAGCTAAGCTGAAGACCGCATCAGCCTGCTCTGGGCTACACATGCGCCTTGTGTTAATGCTTGTGAGCATCGGCTCTGAAACGGATTTACAAAAATAAAATCCTCTTCCCACTTGTAACCTTTGTGATTTGTGTCCTTGAAAGTGGGTTTCGAGCTGAAAAACCCCTGGCCTTTCAGGCTAATAACAGTCTCATCGTTACGCGACTCATCGGGAGCGCAGGGAATAGAAGAGAACAGAGCAGAAGAGTTGTGCTATGTCATGCCTAGGGTTCTGCCTGACAAGCCGTGACCTAGGCCTGAGGGCTGCCCCCAGGAGAGCAGCTCTCTGCAGTGCCGGTCCCAGGCCCAGCCAGCAGACAGGGGCAGAGACGGGCACACCTACAACGTGGCTCGGGCAGGGACTGAAGGCCCCGGGCTGAGCTGAGACACGTCCCCCCCCGGGGCCCTTGGCAGGAGGCGGTGTGGGTGGGGGTCCCAGGGGAGAGGCCGCTCCCAGCCATTGAGGTCTATGAGCACCCCCAGGACCCTGGCAGAAGTAGGCTTGCACTGCTCATGTGCCCTCCTACAGACATTGGTGGGTGGCCACTTGGGAGACAAGGGTATTGGGCCAGAGGGACCTTTGCTCTGAGGGGGTACTGTTGTTCTCAGGCTCTTGTGGTTTAGCATGCTTCTGAAGGGAAACAGCTCAGGCATTTCTACAAGTGAGTACTTCTGGAGTACTCCAGAAAGGTCCACGGGGAAATGAACAGGGATTGCTCACCTCAAAAAGATTTGCAACCATTTAGTTGAGGAGCCCGTCCTGCTTCAGACTGTGGGCCTGACCTTTGAGCCTCGCTACTGTCACAGGTGTGGGGTTTTACCATCCTGTGGAAACCCAGCTACACTGGGCAAACACACAAGATGTGCAAAAACCGCACGTTTTGCAGATTTGTTCACAGGGTCAAATGATTTCTAAATGATCCACGGCTCTCACCCCCATCAGAAGGTACGTGCCTCCTTCCCACAACGTGACAGAGCAAATGCCTAGGATGGGACATGACTGCCCATTCAATCCCTTCTGCTACTGCACGGCTGGGAGGAAATGCCATCAAAGATTTCCTTAGCATGTACTGGTAGGGAAAGGAGGTAAGAAGAAGAACAGTATAGTACAGTATAGTACAGTATCGTATCGTATCGTATGGTATAATATAGTATACTAGAGAAGAGAAGAGAAGAGAAGAGAAGAGAAGAGAAGAGAAGAGAAGAGAAGAGAAGAGAAGAGAAGAGAAGAGAAGAGAAGAGAAGAGAATAGCATGGCATGGCATAGCATAGGATTGCATGGAATGGAATGGAATGGAATGGAATGGAATGGAATGGAATGGAGTGATATGCAATGCAATGCAATGCAATGCAATGCAATGCAATGCAATGCAATGGAAGAGTTGAGTTGGAAGTGACTTACAACGATCACCTACTGCAACTGCCTGAGCACTTCAGGGCTGACCAAAAGTTCAAGCATGGCATTAAGGGCATTGTCCAAATGCCTCTGAAACTCTGACAGGCTTGGGGCATCAACCACCTCTCCAGGAAGCCTCTTCCAGGGTTTGACCACCCTCTTGGTAAAGAAATGTTTCCTCATGTCAGGTCCAAGCCTCCCCTGACGGACGCAGCTTTGAGCCATTCCCACACATCCTGGCACTGGGTACCAGGGAGAAGAGATCAGCACCTCCCTCTTAACCTCCCGTCCTCAGGAAGCTGTAGAGAGCAGCGAGGTCGCCCCTCAGCCTCCTTCTCTCCAACCTCGACAAGCCCAGAGTCCTCGGCCCCTCCTCATAGGACATGCCTTCCAGCCCCTTCACCACCTTTGCCGCACTCCTCTGGACACATTCAAGCACCTTAACATCCTTTTTGAATTGTGGGGCCCAATTGACGGGATTGCGTTCCCATACTGCGATCCCCCACAGTACGGGAATGCAATTAATACAGCTGTAGTGAATTATTTCAGGACGTGCTATTTCCACATGCATTTGCCTTGGGGGGGCCCTTTACAAAGAGCAAAGCGTGGGCTTAAAATGCACAGGCTACCAGTTCATCTTCAAGTGTAACTCAAAACACAGGTTTTAGCTTCTAAATGCCATGTACTTTGAAGTCCTTGCTCCTTAAAGACTCTCCTTTTCCCAACAGCCCTCTGGACAGGGGGCACTCATGGCAAGGGAATTCACCTCCAGCCTCCCTCTCCTGCTGACCCATCAGATCCACGTTTGCACACATGCAAGGGCCTGTCTCGTCACACTGAGCTTGCATCAAGATGTTGAGATTCTTTAACTGAAGAACACACACAGTCTGCCACCTTTCTGCATTCACTGCACCCGTTTTACAAAGTAATTACCAAGTGTGTGCTAGAATTTTTTCTTTTCATAGTTCCATTTATTAATTAAAGAACCCAAACAGTGACGTTCCTTTGTATCTGAATGACATGGCTGGTGATTTCATCATCACACCAACGCTCTCAGGGAATTTCAGGTGGGCGTACAAAAAGCAAAATCTTCCGTCCTTCTTTGCAGCTATCGTCCAGGCGCGTAGGGACTCTTAAAGAGGGGCAGTTGCCTTTTAGTGTCCGATGGCCACCTGGTCAGCCGCCTCCTTACCCACATCAGCATTACCAGCAACAACCTTCCTCTTCACTAAATGCCTGCAGAATTCATTTAGAAACTCGCCGACCTTTAGCCACGCTCCTGGAGAGCAAAGCACATCCCCACAGACAGCCGTGCCACTAACTGCATCACACTAACCCACCGGTCTTTCATCTCCTGTACCTTTTTCAGCGTCTGGGCTCATTTGGCACTTTCTCCTCTTAAACGTCCCAAACGGAAACTCGGTTAATGCCAGCTGTGGGTTTTTTCTTTCCTAGGAGGCAGACACCCATTTTGAAAGTGACTACACGCACACTGCCAGCTTCATGCTCAGAGCCCACCCACACAGTCCGTCCGTTCCTCACCCGACCGGTGGAGGGCTGCAGCTGCTGGTCATGGCTGCGTGGAGCCGGACTCCAGCAGGCAACCGATGGGTGAAAGCCTCCTTAACACATCTCTCAGGCTCCACCCTTCATGCTTTGATGCCATCAAATGCATGACACAGTGAAGTTCATGGGCAGGTCTTTTGCATTTAGATGGCAGAAAACCACCGTTCAAGATAAGCAGGCTTCCTGCCTTCCCCAAAAGATACGTTCATTGTCCGCACCCTATTCTGCATTTCATGGCACCCACGGACCAGAAAAAGCTGTACCTCACGGGATGTTTCTATGGCCCGCGTAGTCCATACCATGTCCTGAAGCTCTGACAGAAGAGATAGCCCCTGGATCAATACACCATGCATGTGAGGAACTGCAGGTAACACAACATCAGGTGGAGCGCCAGGAGTTCCTGCTCCACTTTGGAAACGTCAGAGTCGGCCGACTTTCCCGGAGGCATGAGGAGATCACAGGGTGACTCTGAGCCACAAATGGGATACGGGCAAATGCATGCTTGTGTGTCAGGCAAGGTATTTCCATAGGAGAGGCAAGCGTTGTACAAAGCCCTGGTGAGAACTCACCCGTACCGTTAGGGACATTTCTCATTCCTCGGGTTCAAGAAACAAGAATTCCACCTGGGAGGAAGGCAAACAAAGACGAAGCAGTTGACTAGGGGCATGGAGGGCCTACAGAAGAAGAGGACTAGCAGGAGCAAGACAAAGGCTGAGAGGGTTGCCATCGCTTTCAAGCAAGATATCAAAGATGAAGGCCAAAGGGGGAAAAGAGCTATTGAAGTGCAAGGAAAAAGACGGTCAAGAACGCAAAACAATTTGGGACTTTGTGCCAAGAAGAAGACCTCACCAAAAGCAGGGGAGTAGCAAATGTCCCTTGGTGCACTGGGAAGGAATGGTGAGGAAATCCTGCGTGCACTCTACGTCTCCGCACAGGTCATGCAGAGGGAACCAAAAGCCTTTCTTTCACCTCTGGCATCGCCACAAACAAATGAATGCGTCTGGTGTAAATGACCTATGTAAACACTTAGGCAGAAGGTACATACCGGTTTTGGCCCCAACATACAAAATGACAAGAAGAGTACCTGCCTTACTCTTGCAGCTCTCCAAATACTAAATCCTAAAGGAAAAGGAGACTTGCCAGGGGTTTAGGTGAGATCTGAACATCTTCCCACAAAGTGAGCTAGGCAAGTAACGCTCAGAACGGTTAAAGTCACAAACGAGCTCTGAAAGTTTTACCCCAGGGCTGTAGCACGTCTTGTGTCCCGTATAAACACGGCCAACGGGTGTGTTTAACAGAGGAGCCGCGCAGCCTGCCTTCAGTGGGAAAAGGGGATGTGCCGGCAATAGCAGCAAGGGGCTGTTTTTACAGTTTGGAAGAGTCTTCGTTTAGCTGGCTGTGCATGCTCTGGCCATGGATCCAGACGTTCTAGGTCTGAAAATGACCAGCCTTTCCACCACACCAGCGTCACCTCCACTCCCTTGTTTTTCACAGCCCGTCTTATTTCCATGGCACTCCCTTGGCACCGTCCGTCCCAACCTACGGCTCTGGTTAAGCTTTGGCTTTTCTCCGCGCTGCAGCTGCCAAAATCACCCCCCTTACACCCAAGAAAAACGGTTTGTGTCCAGCCAGATCAAGTCCCTGGTCCTCCTTGCTCCGTGGCCCCACGGACGTTAGCTCCGGCGCAAAGAGGGGATGGCTAACAGGGCTGGTCTCTGGGCTGCGGGGCTGCTTTCTGCCATGGCCTGAGAGAAGAGGAGCAGCACTGGGTTTGTCCCTGGGAGCCGAGTGGCAGAGGAGGCATCGGGGACAGCCAGCAGCTGTGCCCAGTGCACGGCCACCAAGGGCAGGGACGGACCCCTGGGCCTCCCGGGCACGGGGACTGCCTCGGGGCCAGCACCCCAAAGGCCTTCCTCCAAAGGATGCTGGGCAGAGGGGCGGTGGGCGGGGCTGCGCATGGGGGGCCCCGTCACCCCCATGTCACAGTGCCACCACCCGGCAACGCAGCAGTCACAATGCCCCGGGGCAGGATAAAAGGCAGCGTCTCCCGTGCCCCGCTGCCAGAGATGGCCCGCGGACAGGCCTGAAGACATCCAAGAGCAAGTCCTCGAGGAGCCAGTGGAATTACATGGAGGGGCCTGCGGGAGGAAGACCTCCGGGAGGCTGGACAAGGCTGCTGGAGGTTCTCTGCTGCAAGGCCAGCTCCTGGCAGAACCACCTCCAAAGCTCATCTGAGGGACAGAAATCCTTTCCAGCTCAGTGGCCAGAGCAAGGGAATGCCTTCTTGAGGAGCGCTGCAGAGCTCGCCACCCTCATCCCCCACGGAGCCAGGGGCAGCAGACGTAAGACATGGGAAGCACAGATGTTGTCAGGGGTCCCAGCAGGGCTTTGGAGCACCCACTGGTGCCCTGCCAGGCGTGGGAAGGATTCTGGCCCCCAAGGACCATCAGGCCCTTGTCGGGGGCCTTTTGCCACTCTCGGAAGCCCCTGAGATGGCTCTAGGTGGAGGGAGAGTAGGGCTTGGGCATCTCCTGGGAGGCGTCACCAGCCTGCGGGACGAGGAGGCAGGTCTTGCTCGCGTGCTCAGGGAATAGCCGATCGCCAGCGCTGGGGTCAGGAAGGAATTTTCCCCCGGGGCAGATTGGCCCTGGTCCCCGGGGGTTTTTTGCCTTCCTCTGCAGCACTGAGCATGACCACTTGTCAGGGCTCCTCTCGTCCCTTTTGGCTAGGTTACTGCCTGCTGCTCATGCACCACGAAGATGGCCTCTCGTGCCCTGCAGCTGGGGGGAGGAAGGCTTTTTTTCCCCCACGGTGGGCTAGCAAGCGTCCCCGGGGGTTTTTTGCCTGCCTCTGCAGCACTGAGCACGCACGGCCCCTTGCCAGGGCTCCTTTGGGCCATTTTGGCTAGGTGCCTGCTGCTCCTGCTCCACGAAGGTGGCCCTCGTGCCCCGCATCCGGGGGGAGGAAGCTTACCAGACTCCCCAGGTGGGCCCCCAGGGTGGCCCCCGGGGCTGCTTCTTGCTTCTTGTCCTCTGTAGCATTGAGCACAGCCCCTTGTCAGGGCTCCTCTGAGCCCTTTGGGCTCGGTTCCTGCCTGCTGCTCCTTTGCACCACACCAAGGCACCACTCGTGCCCTGGCTCGCTCTGGCTCTCTTGCCCATCGCAAGTTTGGAGCGGGAGCAAGCTCTGCTCTTCCCTTGGCTCCGTTTCCCCAGGGGTTCTTGCTCGTGCAAAGCAGCCTGGCCTTGCAAGGGCTCCAGGCTTGCTGCACCACCCGCAGCTGCCACTTGTCAGCTCTCCCTGCATGCAATACAAGCGCAGGGCAGGCACGAGAGCGCTTTTCATGCATCACTGGCCAAGAAGCACAGCGACGGAGCAAGTTTTGGAAGACAAAAAGTGCGCTTGTCATCGATACGTGTCACAGTTTGGAAAATACCCCATGGTACCACACACCACCTCTTCTTCTTCTTTTGTGTGTGCTGGGTACACCAATGCTCCTTCTTCAAGTTCTCACTCGTCAGAAAACACGGATAGCTTGGCCTGCATTCCTGCTGCTGCTTTCTGCGGCTCTGTGGCTTTCCTTTGCCAGACTGCAAGGGATGCTTTTTCAAGCTAAGCTGAAGACCGCATCAGCCTGCTCTGGGCTACACATGCGCCTTGTGTTAATGCTTGTGAGCATCGGCTCTGAAACGGATTTACAAAAATAAAATCCTCTTCCCACTTGTAACCTTTGTGATTTGTGTCCTTGAAAGTGGGTTTCGAGCTGAAAAACCCCTGGCATTTCAGGCTAATAACAGTCTCATCGTTACGCGACTCATCGGGAGCGCAGGGAATAGAAGAGAACAGAGCAGAAGAGTTGTGCTATGTCATGCCTAGGGTTCTGCCTGACAAGCCGTGACCTAGGCCTGAGGGCTGCCCCCAGGAGAGCAGCTCTCTGCAGTGCCGGTCCCAGGCCCAGCCAGCAGACAGGGGCAGAGACGGGCACACCTACAACGTGGCTCGGGCAGGGACTGAAGGCCCCGGGCCGAGCTGAGACACGTCCCCGGGGCCCTTGGCAGGAGGCGGTGGGGGTGGGGGTCCCAGGGGAGAGGCCGCTCCCAGCCATTGAGGCCTGTGAGCACCCCCAGGACCCTGGCAGAAGTAGGCTTGCACTGCTCATGTGCCCTCCTACAGACATTGGTGGGTGGCCACTTGGGAGACAAGGGTATTGGGCCAGAGGGACCTTTGCTCTGAGGGGGTACTGTTGTTCTCAGGCTCTTGTGGTTTAGCATGCTTCTGAAGGGAAACAGCTCAGGCATTTCTACAAGTGAGTACTTCTGGAGTACTCCAGAAAGGTCCACGGGGAAATGAACAGGGATTGCTCACCTCAAAAAGATTTGCAACCATTTAGTTGAGGAGCCCGTCCTGCTTCAGACTGTGGGCCTGACCTTTGAGCCTCGCTACTGTCACAGGTGTGGGGTTTTACCATCCTGTGGAAACCCAGCTACACTGGGCAAACACACAAGATGTGCAAAAACCGCACGTTTTGCAGATTTGTTCACAGGGTCAAATGATTTCTAAATGATCCACGGCTCTCACCCCCATCAGAAGGTACGTGCCTCCTTCCCACAACGTGACAGAGCAAATGCCTAGGATGGGACATGACTGCCCATTCAATCCCTTCTGCTACTGCACGGCTGGGAGGAAATGCCATCAAAGATTTCCTTAGCATGTACTGGTAGGGAAAGGAGGTAAGAAGAAGAACAGTATAGTACAGTATAGTACAGTATCGTATCGTATCGTATGGTATAATATAGTATACTAGAGAAGAGAAGAGAAGAGAAGAGAAGAGAAGAGAAGAGAAGAGAAGAGAAGAGAAGAGAAGAGAAGAGAAGAGAAGAGAAGAGAATAGCATGGCATGGCATAGCATAGGATTGCATGGAATGGAATGGAATGGAATGGAATGGAATGGAATGGAATGGAGTGATATGCAATGCAATGCAATGCAATGCAATGCAATGCAATGCAATGCAATGGAAGAGTTGAGTTGGAAGTGACTTACAACGATCACCTACTGCAACTGCCTGAGCACTTCAGGGCTGACCAAAAGTTCAAGCATGGCATTAAGGGCATTGTCCAAATGCCTCTGAAACTCTGACAGGCTTGGGGCATCAACCACCTCTCCAGGAAGCCTCTTCCAGGGTTTGACCACCCTCTTGGTAAAGAAATGTTTCCTCATGTCAGGTCCAAGCCTCCCCTGACGGACGCAGCTTTGAGCCATTCCCACACATCCTGGCACTGGGTACCAGGGAGAAGAGATCAGCACCTCCCTCTTAACCTCCCGTCCTCAGGAAGCTGTAGAGAGCAGCGAGGTCGCCCCTCAGCCTCCTTCTCTCCAACCTCGACAAGCCCAGAGTCCTCGGCCCCTCCTCATAGGACATGCCTTCCAGCCCCTTCACCACCTTTGCCGCACTCCTCTGGACACATTCAAGCACCTTAACATCCTTTTTGAATTGTGGGGCCCAATTGACGGGATTGCGTTCCCATACTGCGATCCCCCACAGTACGGGAATGCAATTAATACAGCTGTAGTGAATTATTTCAGGACGTGCTATTTCCACATGCATTTGCCTTGGGGGGGCCCTTTACAAAGAGCAAAGCGTGGGCTTAAAATGCACAGGCTACCAGTTCATCTTCAAGTGTAACTCAAAACACAGGTTTTAGCTTCTAAATGCCATGTACTTTGAAGTCCTTGCTCCTTAAAGACTCTCTTTTTCCCAACAGCCCTCTGGACAGGGGGCACTCATGGCAAGGGAATTCACCTCCAGCCTCCCTCTCCTGCTGACCCATCAGATCCACGTTTGCACACATGCAAGGGCCTGTCTCGTCACACTGAGCTTGCATCAAGATGTTGAGATTCTTTAACTGAAGAACACACACAGTCTGCCACCTTTCTGCATTCACTGCACCCGTTTTACAAAGTAATTACCAAGTGTGTGCTAGAATTTTTTCTTTTCATAGTTCCATTTATTAATTAAAGAACCCAAACAGTGACGTTCCTTTGTATCTGAATGACATGGTTGGTGATTTCATCATCACACCAACGCTCTCAGGGAATTTCAGGTGGGCGTACAAAAAGCAAAATCTTCCGTCCTTCTTTGCAGCTATCGTCCAGGCGCGTAGGGACTCTTAAAGAGGGGCAGTTGCCTTTTAGTGTCCGATGGCCACCTGGTCAGCCGCCTCCTTACCCACATCAGCATTACCAGCAACAACCTTCCTCTTCACTAAATGCCTGCAGAATTCATTTAGAAACTCGCCGACCTTTAGCCACGCTCCTGGAGAGCAAAGCACATCCCCACAGACAGCCGTGCCACTAACTGCATCACACTAACCCACCGGTCTTTCATCTCCTGTACCTTTTTCAGCGTCTGGGCTCATTTGGCACTTTCTCCTCTTAAACGTCCCAAACGGAAACTCGGTTAATGCCAGCTGTGGGTTTTTTCTTTCCTAGGAGGCAGACACCCATTTTGAAAGTGACTACACGCACACTGCCAGCTTCATGCTCAGAGCCCACCCACACAGTCCGTCCGTTCCTCACCCGACCGGTGGAGGGCTGCAGCTGCTGGTCATGGCTGCGTGGAGCCGGACTCCAGCAGGCAACCGATGGGTGAAAGCCTCCTTAACACATCTCTCAGGCTCCACCCTTCATGCTTTGATGCCATCAAATGCATGACACAGTGAAGTTCATGGGCAGGTCTTTTGCATTTAGATGGCAGAAAACCACCGTTCAAGATAAGCAGGCTTCCTGCCTTCCCCAAAAGATACGTTCATTGTCCGCACCCTATTCTGCATTTCATGGCACCCACGGACCAGAAAAAGCTGTACCTCACGGGATGTTTCTATGGCCCGCGTAGTCCATACCATGTCCTGAAGCTCTGACAGAAGAGATAGCCCCTGGATCAATACACCATGCATGTGAGGAACTGCAGGTAACACAACATCAGGTGGAGCGCCAGGAGTTCCTGCTCCACTTTGGAAACGTCAGAGTCGGCCGACTTTCCCGGAGGCATGAGGAGATCACAGGGTGACTCTGAGCCACAAATGGGATACGGGCAAATGCATGCTTGTGTGTCAGGCAAGGTATTTCCATAGGAGAGGCAAGCGTTGTACAAAGCCCTGGTGAGAACTCACCCGTACCGTTAGGGACATTTCTCATTCCTCGGGTTCAAGAAACAAGAATTCCACCTGGGAGGAAGGCAAACAAAGACGAAGCAGTTGACTAGGGGCATGGAGGGCCTACAGAAGAAGAGGACTAGCAGGAGCAAGACAAAGGCTGAGAGGGTTGCCATCGCTTTCAAGCAAGATATCAAAGATGAAGGCCAAAGGGGGAAAAGAGCTATTGAAGTGCAAGGAAAAAGACGGTCAAGAACGCAAAACAATTTGGGACTTTGTGCCAAGAAGAAGACCTCACCAAAAGCAGGGGAGTAGCAAATGTCCCTTGGTGCACTGGGAAGGAATGGTGAGGAAATCCTGCGTGCACTCTACGTCTCCGCACAGGTCATGCAGAGGGAACCAAAAGCCTTTCTTTCACCTCTGGCATCGCCACAAACAAATGAATGCGTCTGGTGTAAATGACCTATGTAAACACTTAGGCGGAAGGTACATACCGGTTTTGGCCCCAACATACAAAATGACAAGAAGAGTACCTGCCTTACTCTTGCAGCTCTCCAAATACTAAATCCTAAAGGAAAAGGAGACTTGCCAGGGGTTTAGGTGAGATCTGAACATCTTCCCACAAAGTGAGCTAGGCAAGTAACGCTCAGAACGGTTAAAGTCACAAACGAGCTCTGAAAGTTTTACCCCAGGGCTGTAGCACGTCTTGTGTCCCGTATAAACACGGCCAACGGGTGTGTTTAACAGAGGAGCCGCGCAGCCTGCCTTCAGTGGGAAAAGGGGATGTGCCGGCAATAGCAGCAAGGGGCTGTTTTTACAGTTTGGAAGAGTCTTCGTTTAGCTGGCTGTGCATGCTCCGGCCATGGATCCAGACGTTCTAGGTCTGAAAATGACCAGCCTTTCCACCACACCAGCGTCACCTCCACTCCCTTGTTTTTCACAGCCCGTCTTATTTCCATGGCGCTCCCTTGGCACCGTCCGTCCCAACCTACGGCTCTGGTTAAGCTTTGGCTTTTCTCTGCGCTGCAGCTGCCAAAATCACCCCCCTTACACCCAAGAAAAACGGTTTGTGTCCAGCCAGATCAAGTCCCTGGTCCTCCTTGCTCCGTGGCCCCACGGACGTTAGCTCCGGCGCAAAGAGGGGATGGCTAACAGGGCTGGTCTCTGGGCTGCGGGGCTGCTTTCCGCCATGGCCTGAAAGAAGAGTTAACAGCACTGGGTTTGTCCCTGGGAGCCGAGTGGCAGAGGAGGCATCGGGGACAGCCAGCAGCTGTGCCCAGTGCACGGCCACCAAGGGCAGGGACGGACCCCTGGGCCTCCCGGGCACGGGGACTGCCTCGGGGCCAGCACCCCAAAGGCCTTCCTCCAAAGGATGCTGGGCGGAGGGGCAGCGGGCGGGGCTGCGCATGGGGGGCCCCGTCACCCCCATGTCACAGTGCCACCACCCGGCAACGCAGCAGTCACAATGCCCCGGGGCAGGATAAAAGGCAGCGTCTCCCGTGCCCCGCTGCCAGAGATGGCCCGCGGACAGGCCTGAAGACATCCAAGAGCAAGTCCTCGAGGAGCCAGTGGAATTACATGGAGGGGCCTGCGGGAGGAAGACCTCCGGGAGGCTGGACAAGGCTGCTGGAGGTTCTCTGCTGCAAGGCCAGCTCCTGGCAGAACCACCTCCAAAGCTCATCTGAGGGACAGAAATCCTTTCCAGCTCAGTGGCCAGAGCAAGGGAATGCCTTCTTGAGGAGCGCTGCAGAGCTCGCCACCCTCATCCCCCACGGAGCCAGGGGCAGCAGACGTAAGACATGGGAAGCACAGATGTTGTCAGGGGTCCCAGCAGGGCTTTGGAGCACCCACTGGTGCCCTGCCAGGCGTGGGAAGGATTCTGGCCCCCAAGGACCATCAGGCCCTTGTCGGGGGCCTTTTGCCACTCTCGGAAGCCCCTGAGATGGCTCTAGGTGGAGGGAGAGTAGGGCTTGGGCATCTCCTGGGAGGCGTCACCAGCCTGCGGGACGAGGAGGCAGGTCTTGCTCGCGTGCTCAGGGAATAGCCGATCGCCAGCGCTGGGGTCAGGAAGGAATTTTCCCCCGGGGCAGATTGGCCCTGGTCCCCGGGGGTTTTTTGCCTTCCTCTGCAGCACTGAGCATGACCACTTGTCAGGGCTCCTCTCGTCCCTTTTGGCTAGGTTACTGCCTGCTGCTCATGCACCACGAAGATGGCCTCTCGTGCCCTGCAGCTGGGGGGAGGAAGGCTTTTTTTCCCCCACGGTGGGCTAGCAAGCGTCCCCGGGGGTTTTTTGCCTGCCTCTGCAGCACTGAGCACGCACGGCCCCTTGCCAGGGCTCCTTTGGGCCATTTTGGCTAGGTGCCTGCTGCTCCTGCTCCACGAAGGTGGCCCTCGTGCCCCGCATCCGGGGGGAGGAAGCTTACCAGACTCCCCAGGTGGGCCCCCAGGGTGGCCCCCGGGGCTGCTTCTTGCTTCTTGTCCTCTGTAGCATTGAGCACAGCCCCTTGTCAGGGCTCCTCTGAGCCCTTTGGGCTCGGTTCCTGCCTGCTGCTCCTTTGCACCACACCAAGGCACCACTCGTGCCCTGGCTCGCTCTGGCTCTCTTGCCCATCGCAAGTTTGGAGCGGGAGCAAGCTCTGCTCTTCCCTTGGCTCCGTTTCCCCAGGGGTTCTTGCTCGTGCAAAGCAGCCTGGCCTTGCAAGGGCTCCAGGCTTGCTGCACCACCCGCAGCTGCCACTTGTCAGCTCTCCCTGCATGCAATACAAGCGCAGGGCAGGCACGAGAGCGCTTTTCATGCATCACTGGCCAAGAAGCACAGCGACGGAGCAAGTTTTGGAAGACAAAAAGTGCGCTTGTCATCGATACGTGTCACAGTTTGGAAAATACCCCATGGTACCACACACCACCTCTTCTTCTTCTTTTGTGTGTGCTGGGTACACCAATGCTCCTTCTTCAAGTTCTCACTCGTCAGAAAACACGGATAGCTTGGCCTGCATTCCTGCTGCTGCTTTCTGCGGCTCTGTGGCTTTCCTTTGCCAGACTGCAAGGGATGCTTTTTCAAGCTAAGCTGAAGACCGCATCAGCCTGCTCTGGGCTACACATGCGCCTTGTGTTAATGCTTGTGAGCATCGGCTCTGAAACGGATTTACAAAAATAAAATCCTCTTCCCACTTGTAACCTTTGTGATTTGTGTCCTTGAAAGTGGGTTTCGAGCTGAAAAACCCCTGGCATTTCAGGCTAATAACAGTCTCATCGTTACGCGACTCATCGGGAGCGCAGGGAATAGAAGAGAACAGAGCAGAAGAGTTGTGCTATGTCATGCCTAGGGTTCTGCCTGACAAGCCGTGACCTAGGCCTGAGGGCTGCCCCCAGGAGAGCAGCTCTCTGCAGTGCCGGTCCCAGGCCCAGCCAGCAGACAGGGGCAGAGACGGGCACACCTACAACGTGGCTCGGGCAGGGACTGAAGGCCCCGGGCCGAGCTGAGACACGTCCCCGGGGCCCTTGGCAGGAGGCGGTGGGGGTGGGGGTCCCAGGGGAGAGGCCGCTCCCAGCCATTGAGGCCTGTGAGCACCCCCAGGACCCTGGCAGAAGTAGGCTTGCACTGCTCATGTGCCCTCCTACAGACATTGGTGGGTGGCCACTTGGGAGACAAGGGTATTGGGCCAGAGGGACCTTTGCTCTGAGGGGGTACTGTTGTTCTCAGGCTCTTGTGGTTTAGCATGCTTCTGAAGGGAAACAGCTCAGGCATTTCTACAAGTGAGTACTTCTGGAGTACTCCAGAAAGGTCCACGGGGAAATGAACAGGGATTGCTCACCTCAAAAAGATTTGCAACCATTTAGTTGAGGAGCCCGTCCTGCTTCAGACTGTGGGCCTGACCTTTGAGCCTCGCTACTGTCACAGGTGTGGGGTTTTACCATCCTGTGGAAACCCAGCTACACTGGGCAAACACACAAGATGTGCAAAAACCGCACGTTTTGCAGATTTGTTCACAGGGTCAAATGATTTCTAAATGATCCACGGCTCTCACCCCCATCAGAAGGTACGTGCCTCCTTCCCACAACGTGACAGAGCAAATGCCTAGGATGGGACATGACTGCCCATTCAATCCCTTCTGCTACTGCACGGCTGGGAGGAAATGCCATCAAAGATTTCCTTAGCATGTACTGGTAGGGAAAGGAGGTAAGAAGAAGAACAGTATAGTACAGTATAGTACAGTATCGTATCGTATCGTATGGTATAATATAGTATACTAGAGAAGAGAAGAGAAGAGAAGAGAAGAGAAGAGAAGAGAAGAGAAGAGAAGAGAAGAGAAGAGAATAGCATGGCATGGCATAGCATAGGATTGCATGGAATGGAATGGAATGGAATGGAATGGAATGGAATGGAATGGAGTGATATGCAATGCAATGCAATGCAATGCAATGCAATGCAATGCAATGCAATGGAAGAGTTGAGTTGGAAGTGACTTACAACGATCACCTACTGCAACTGCCTGAGCACTTCAGGGCTGACCAAAAGTTCAAGCATGGCATTAAGGGCATTGTCCAAATGCCTCTGAAACTCTGACAGGCTTGGGGCATCAACCACCTCTCCAGGAAGCCTCTTCCAGGGTTTGACCACCCTCTTGGTAAAGAAATGTTTCCTCATGTCAGGTCCAAGCCTCCCCTGACGGACGCAGCTTTGAGCCATTCCCACACATCCTGGCACTGGGTACCAGGGAGAAGAGATCAGCACCTCCCTCTTAACCTCCCGTCCTCAGGAAGCTGTAGAGAGCAGCGAGGTCGCCCCTCAGCCTCCTTCTCTCCAACCTCGACAAGCCCAGAGTCCTCGGCCCCTCCTCATAGGACATGCCTTCCAGCCCCTTCACCACCTTTGCCGCACTCCTCTGGACACATTCAAGCACCTTAACATCCTTTTTGAATTGTGGGGCCCAATTGACGGGATTGCGTTCCCATACTGCGATCCCCCACAGTACGGGAATGCAATTAATACAGCTGTAGTGAATTATTTCAGGACGTGCTATTTCCACATGCATTTGCCTTGGGGGGGCCCTTTACAAAGAGCAAAGCGTGGGCTTAAAATGCACAGGCTACCAGTTCATCTTCAAGTGTAACTCAAAACACAGGTTTTAGCTTCTAAATGCCATGTACTTTGAAGTCCTTGCTCCTTAAAGACTCTCTTTTTCCCAACAGCCCTCTGGACAGGGGGCACTCATGGCAAGGGAATTCACCTCCAGCCTCCCTCTCCTGCTGACCCATCAGATCCACGTTTGCACACATGCAAGGGCCTGTCTCGTCACACTGAGCTTGCATCAAGATGTTGAGATTCTTTAACTGAAGAACACACACAGTCTGCCACCTTTCTGCATTCACTGCACCCGTTTTACAAAGTAATTACCAAGTGTGTGCTAGAATTTTTTCTTTTCATAGTTCCATTTATTAATTAAAGAACCCAAACAGTGACGTTCCTTTGTATCTGAATGACATGGTTGGTGATTTCATCATCACACCAACGCTCTCAGGGAATTTCAGGTGGGCGTACAAAAAGCAAAATCTTCCGTCCTTCTTTGCAGCTATCGTCCAGGCGCGTAGGGACTCTTAAAGAGGGGCAGTTGCCTTTTAGTGTCCGATGGCCACCTGGTCAGCCGCCTCCTTACCCACATCAGCATTACCAGCAACAACCTTCCTCTTCACTAAATGCCTGCAGAATTCATTTAGAAACTCGCCGACCTTTAGCCACGCTCCTGGAGAGCAAAGCACATCCCCACAGACAGCCGTGCCACTAACTGCATCACACTAACCCACCGGTCTTTCATCTCCTGTACCTTTTTCAGCGTCTGGGCTCATTTGGCACTTTCTCCTCTTAAACGTCCCAAACGGAAACTCGGTTAATGCCAGCTGTGGGTTTTTTCTTTCCTAGGAGGCAGACACCCATTTTGAAAGTGACTACACGCACACTGCCAGCTTCATGCTCAGAGCCCACCCACACAGTCCGTCCGTTCCTCACCCGACCGGTGGAGGGCTGCAGCTGCTGGTCATGGCTGCGTGGAGCCGGACTCCAGCAGGCAACCGATGGGTGAAAGCCTCCTTAACACATCTCTCAGGCTCCACCCTTCATGCTTTGATGCCATCAAATGCATGACACAGTGAAGTTCATGGGCAGGTCTTTTGCATTTAGATGGCAGAAAACCACCGTTCAAGATAAGCAGGCTTCCTGCCTTCCCCAAAAGATACGTTCATTGTCCGCACCCTATTCTGCATTTCATGGCACCCACGGACCAGAAAAAGCTGTACCTCACGGGATGTTTCTATGGCCCGCGTAGTCCATACCATGTCCTGAAGCTCTGACAGAAGAGATAGCCCCTGGATCAATACACCATGCATGTGAGGAACTGCAGGTAACACAACATCAGGTGGAGCGCCAGGAGTTCCTGCTCCACTTTGGAAACGTCAGAGTCGGCCGACTTTCCCGGAGGCATGAGGAGATCACAGGGTGACTCTGAGCCACAAATGGGATACGGGCAAATGCATGCTTGTGTGTCAGGCAAGGTATTTCCATAGGAGAGGCAAGCGTTGTACAAAGCCCTGGTGAGAACTCACCCGTACCGTTAGGGACATTTCTCATTCCTCGGGTTCAAGAAACAAGAATTCCACCTGGGAGGAAGGCAAACAAAGACGAAGCAGTTGACTAGGGGCATGGAGGGCCTACAGAAGAAGAGGACTAGCAGGAGCAAGACAAAGGCTGAGAGGGTTGCCATCGCTTTCAAGCAAGATATCAAAGATGAAGGCCAAAGGGGGAAAAGAGCTATTGAAGTGCAAGGAAAAAGACGGTCAAGAACGCAAAACAATTTGGGACTTTGTGCCAAGAAGAAGACCTCACCAAAAGCAGGGGAGTAGCAAATGTCCCTTGGTGCACTGGGAAGGAATGGTGAGGAAATCCTGCGTGCACTCTACGTCTCCGCACAGGTCATGCAGAGGGAACCAAAAGCCTTTCTTTCACCTCTGGCATCGCCACAAACAAATGAATGCGTCTGGTGTAAATGACCTATGTAAACACTTAGGCGGAAGGTACATACCGGTTTTGGCCCCAACATACAAAATGACAAGAAGAGTACCTGCCTTACTCTTGCAGCTCTCCAAATACTAAATCCTAAAGGAAAAGGAGACTTGCCAGGGGTTTAGGTGAGATCTGAACATCTTCCCACAAAGTGAGCTAGGCAAGTAACGCTCAGAACGGTTAAAGTCACAAACGAGCTCTGAAAGTTTTACCCCAGGGCTGTAGCACGTCTTGTGTCCCGTATAAACACGGCCAACGGGTGTGTTTAACAGAGGAGCCGCGCAGCCTGCCTTCAGTGGGAAAAGGGGATGTGCCGGCAATAGCAGCAAGGGGCTGTTTTTACAGTTTGGAAGAGTCTTCGTTTAGCTGGCTGTGCATGCTCCGGCCATGGATCCAGACGTTCTAGGTCTGAAAATGACCAGCCTTTCCACCACACCAGCGTCACCTCCACTCCCTTGTTTTTCACAGCCCGTCTTATTTCCATGGCGCTCCCTTGGCACCGTCCGTCCCAACCTACGGCTCTGGTTAAGCTTTGGCTTTTCTCTGCGCTGCAGCTGCCAAAATCACCCCCCTTACACCCAAGAAAAACGGTTTGTGTCCAGCCAGATCAAGTCCCTGGTCCTCCTTGCTCCGTGGCCCCACGGACGTTAGCTCCGGCGCAAAGAGGGGATGGCTAACAGGGCTGGTCTCTGGGCTGCGGGGCTGCTTTCCGCCATGGCCTGAAAGAAGAGTTAACAGCACTGGGTTTGTCCCTGGGAGCCGAGTGGCAGAGGAGGCATCGGGGACAGCCAGCAGCTGTGCCCAGTGCACGGCCACCAAGGGCAGGGACGGACCCCTGGGCCTCCCGGGCACGGGGACTGCCTCGGGGCCAGCACCCCAAAGGCCTTCCTCCAAAGGATGCTGGGCGGAGGGGCAGCGGGCGGGGCTGCGCATGGGGGGCCCCGTCACCCCCATGTCACAGTGCCACCACCCGGCAACGCAGCAGTCACAATGCCCCGGGGCAGGATAAAAGGCAGCGTCTCCCGTGCCCCGCTGCCAGAGATGGCCCGCGGACAGGCCTGAAGACATCCAAGAGCAAGTCCTCGAGGAGCCAGTGGAATTACATGGAGGGGCCTGCGGGAGGAAGACCTCCGGGAGGCTGGACAAGGCTGCTGGAGGTTCTCTGCTGCAAGGCCAGCTCCTGGCAGAACCACCTCCAAAGCTCATCTGAGGGACAGAAATCCTTTCCAGCTCAGTGGCCAGAGCAAGGGAATGCCTTCTTGAGGAGCGCTGCAGAGCTCGCCACCCTCATCCCCCACGGAGCCAGGGGCAGCAGACGTAAGACATGGGAAGCACAGATGTTGTCAGGGGTCCCAGCAGGGCTTTGGAGCACCCACTGGTGCCCTGCCAGGCGTGGGAAGGATTCTGGCCCCCAAGGACCATCAGGCCCTTGTCGGGGGCCTTTTGCCACTCTCGGAAGCCCCTGAGATGGCTCTAGGTGGAGGGAGAGTAGGGCTTGGGCATCTCCTGGGAGGCGTCACCAGCCTGCGGGACGAGGAGGCAGGTCTTGCTCGCGTGCTCAGGGAATAGCCGATCGCCAGCGCTGGGGTCAGGAAGGAATTTTCCCCCGGGGCAGATTGGCCCTGGTCCCCGGGGGTTTTTTGCCTTCCTCTGCAGCACTGAGCATGACCACTTGTCAGGGCTCCTCTCGTCCCTTTTGGCTAGGTTACTGCCTGCTGCTCATGCACCACGAAGATGGCCTCTCGTGCCCTGCAGCTGGGGGGAGGAAGGCTTTTTTTCCCCCACGGTGGGCTAGCAAGCGTCCCCGGGGGTTTTTTGCCTGCCTCTGCAGCACTGAGCACGCACGGCCCCTTGCCAGGGCTCCTTTGGGCCATTTTGGCTAGGTGCCTGCTGCTCCTGCTCCACGAAGGTGGCCCTCGTGCCCCGCATCCGGGGGGAGGAAGCTTACCAGACTCCCCAGGTGGGCCCCCAGGGTGGCCCCCGGGGCTGCTTCTTGCTTCTTGTCCTCTGTAGCATTGAGCACAGCCCCTTGTCAGGGCTCCTCTGAGCCCTTTGGGCTCGGTTCCTGCCTGCTGCTCCTTTGCACCACACCAAGGCACCACTCGTGCCCTGGCTCGCTCTGGCTCTCTTGCCCATCGCAAGTTTGGAGCGGGAGCAAGCTCTGCTCTTCCCTTGGCTCCGTTTCCCCAGGGGTTCTTGCTCGTGCAAAGCAGCCTGGCCTTGCAAGGGCTCCAGGCTTGCTGCACCACCCGCAGCTGCCACTTGTCAGCTCTCCCTGCATGCAATACAAGCGCAGGGCAGGCACGAGAGCGCTTTTCATGCATCACTGGCCAAGAAGCACAGCGACGGAGCAAGTTTTGGAAGACAAAAAGTGCGCTTGTCATCGATACGTGTCACAGTTTGGAAAATACCCCATGGTACCACACACCACCTCTTCTTCTTCTTCTTTTGTGTGTGCTGGGTACACCAATGCTCCTTCTTCAAGTTCTCACTCGTCAGAAAACACGGATAGCTTGGCCTGCATTCCTGCTGCTGCTTTCTGCGGCTCTGTGGCTTTCCTTTGCCAGACTGCAAGGGATGCTTTTTCAAGCTAAGCTGAAGACCGCATCAGCCTGCTCTGGGCTACACATGCGCCTTGTGTTAATGCTTGTGAGCATCGGCTCTGAAACGGATTTACAAAAATAAAATCCTCTTCCCACTTGTAACCTTTGTGATTTGTGTCCTTGAAAGTGGGTTTCGAGCTGAAAAACCCCTGGCATTTCAGGCTAATAACAGTCTCATCGTTACGCGACTCATCGGGAGCGCAGGGAATAGAAGAGAACAGAGCAGAAGAGTTGTGCTATGTCATGCCTAGAGCTCTGCCTGACAAGCCGTGACCTAGGCCTGAGGGCTGCCCCCAGGAGAGCAGCTCTCTGCAGTGCCGGTCCCAGGCCCAGCCAGCAGACAGGGGCAGAGACGGGCACACCTACAACGTGGCTCGGGCAGGGACTGAAGGCCCCGGGCCGAGCTGAGACACGTCCCCGGGGCCCTTGGCAGGAGGCGGTGGGGGTGGGGGTCCCAGGGGAGAGGCCGCTCCCAGCCATTGAGGCCTGTGAGCACCCCCAGGACCCTGGCAGAAGTAGGCTTGCACTGCTCATGTGCCCTCCTACAGACATTGGTGGGTGGCCACTTGGGAGACAAGGGTATTGGGCCAGAGGGACCTTTGCTCTGAGGGGGTACTGTTGTTCTCAGGCTCTTGTGGTTTAGCATGCTTCTGAAGGGAAACAGCTCAGGCATTTCTACAAGTGAGTACTTCTGGAGTACTCCAGAAAGGTCCACGGGGAAATGAACAGGGATTGCTCACCTCAAAAAGATTTGCAACCATTTAGTTGAGGAGCCCGTCCTGCTTCAGACTGTGGGCCTGACCTTTGAGCCTCGCTACTGTCACAGGTGTGGGGTTTTACCATCCTGTGGAAACCCAGCTACACTGGGCAAACACACAAGATGTGCAAAAACCGCACGTTTTGCAGATTTGTTCACAGGGTCAAATGATTTCTAAATGATCCACGGCTCTCACCCCCATCAGAAGGTACGTGCCTCCTTCCCACAACGTGACAGAGCAAATGCCTAGGATGGGACATGACTGCCCATTCAATCCCTTCTGCTACTGCACGGCTGGGAGGAAATGCCATCAAAGATTTCCTTAGCATGTACTGGTAGGGAAAGGAGGTAAGAAGAAGAACAGTATAGTACAGTATAGTACAGTATCGTATCGTATCGTATGGTATAATATAGTATACTAGAGAAGAGAAGAGAAGAGAAGAGAAGAGAAGAGAAGAGAAGAGAAGAGAAGAGAAGAGAAGAGAAGAGAAGAGAAGAGAATGGCATGGCATGGCATAGGATTGCATGGAATGGAATGGAATGGAATGGAATGGAATGGAGTGATATGCAATGCAATGCAATGCAATGCAATGCAATGGAAGAGTTGAGTTGGAAGTGACTTACAACGATCACCTACTGCAACTGCCTGAGCACTTCAGGGCTGACCAAAAGTTCAAGCATGGCATTAAGGGCATTGTCCAAATGCCTCTGAAACTCTGACAGGCTTGGGGCATCAACCACCTCTCCAGGAAGCCTCTTCCAGGGTTTGACCACCCTCTTGGTAAAGAAATGTTTCCTCATGTCAGGTCCAAACCTCCCCTGACGGACGCAGCTTTGAGCCATTCCCACACATCCTGGCACTGGGTACCAGGGAGAAGAGATCAGCACCTCCCTCTTAACCTCCCGTCCTCAGGAAGCTGTAGAGAGCAGCGAGGTCGCCCCTCAGCCTCCTTCTCTCCAACCTCGACAAGCCCAGAGTCCTCGGCCCCTCCTCATAGGACATGCCTTCCAGCCCCTTCACCACCTTTGCCGCACTCCTCTGGACACATTCAAGCACCTTAACATCCTTTTTGAATTGTGGGGCCCAATTGACGGGATTGCGTTCCCATACTGCGATCCCCCACAGTACGGGAATGCAATTAATACAGCTGTAGTGAATTATTTCAGGACGTGCTATTTCCACATGCATTTGCCTTGGGGGGGCCCTTTACAAAGAGCAAAGCGTGGGCTTAAAATGCACAGGCTACCAGTTCATCTTCAAGTGTAACTCAAAACACAGGTTTTAGCTTCTAAATGCCATGTACTTTGAAGTCCTTGCTCCTTAAAGACTCTCCTTTTCCCAACAGCCCTCTGGACAGGGGGCACTCATGGCAAGGGAATTCACCTCCAGCCTCCCTCTCCTGCTGACCCATCAGATCCACGTTTGCACACATGCAAGGGCCTGTCTCGTCACACTGAGCTTGCATCAAGATGTTGAGATTCTTTAACTGAAGAACACACACAGTCTGCCACCTTTCTGCATTCACTGCACCCGTTTTACAAAGTAATTACCAAGTGTGTGCTAGAATTTTTTCTTTTCATAGTTCCATTTATTAATTAAAGAACCCAAACAGTGACGTTCCTTTGTATCTGAATGACATGGTTGGTGATTTCATCATCACACCAACGCTCTCAGGGAATTTCAGGTGGGCGTACAAAAAGCAAAATCTTCCGTCCTTCTTTGCAGCTATCGTCCAGGCGCGTAGGGACTCTTAAAGAGGGGCAGTTGCCTTTTAGTGTCCGATGGCCACCTGGTCAGCCGCCTCCTTACCCACATCAGCATTACCAGCAACAACCTTCCTCTTCACTAAATGCCTGCAGAATTCATTTAGAAACTCGCCGACCTTTAGCCACGCTCCTGGAGAGCAAAGCACATCCCCACAGACAGCCGTGCCACTAACTGCATCACACTAACCCACCGGTCTTTCATCTCCTGTACCTTTTTCAGCGTCTGGGCTCATTTGGCACTTTCTCCTCTTAAACGTCCCAAACGGAAACTCGGTTAATGCCAGCTGTGGGTTTTTTCTTTCCTAGGAGGCAGACACCCATTTTGAAAGTGACTACACGCACACTGCCAGCTTCATGCTCAGAGCCCACCCACACAGTCCGTCCGTTCCTCACCCGACCGGTGGAGGGCTGCAGCTGCTGGTCATGGCTGCGTGGAGCCGGACTCCAGCAGGCAACCGATGGGTGAAAGCCTCCTTAACACATCTCTCAGGCTCCACCCTTCATGCTTTGATGCCATCAAATGCATGACACAGTGAAGTTCATGGGCAGGTCTTTTGCATTTAGATGGCAGAAAACCACCGTTCAAGATAAGCAGGCTTCCTGCCTTCCCCAAAAGATACGTTCATTGTCCGCACCCTATTCTGCATTTCATGGCACCCACGGACCAGAAAAAGCTGTACCTCACGGGATGTTTCTATGGCCCGCGTAGTCCATACCATGTCCTGAAGCTCTGACAGAAGAGATAGCCCCTGGATCAATACACCATGCATGTGAGGAACTGCAGGTAACACAACATCAGGTGGAGCGCCAGGAGTTCCTGCTCCACTTTGGAAACGTCAGAGTTGGCCGACTTTCCCGGAGGCATGAGGAGATCACAGGGTGACTCTGAGCCACAAATGGGATACGGGCAAATGCATGCTTGTGTGTCAGGCAAGGTATTTCCATAGGAGAGGCAAGCGTTGTACAAAGCCCTGGTGAGAACTCACCCGTACCGTTAGGGACATTTCTCATTCCTCGGGTTCAAGAAACAAGAATTCCACCTGGGAGGAAGGCAAACAAAGACGAAGCAGTTGACTAGGGGCATGGAGGGCCTACAGAAGAAGAGGACTAGCAGGAGCAAGACAAAGGCTGAGAGGGTTGCCATCGCTTTCAAGCAAGATATCAAAGATGAAGGCCAAAGGGGGAAAAGAGCTATTGAAGTGCAAGGAAAAAGACGGTCAAGAACGCAAAACAATTTGGGACTTTGTGCCAAGAAGAAGACCTCACCAAAAGCAGGGGAGTAGCAAATGTCCCTTGGTGCACTGGGAAGGAATGGTGAGGAAATCCTGCGTGCACTCTACGTCTCCGCACAGGTCATGCAGAGGGAACCAAAAGCCTTTCTTTCACCTCTGGCATCGCCACAAACAAATGAATGCGTCTGGTGTAAATGACCTATGTAAACACTTAGGCGGAAGGTACATACCGGTTTTGGCCCCAACATACAAAATGACAAGAAGAGTACCTGCCTTACTCTTGCAGCTCTCCAAATACTAAATCCTAAAGGAAAAGGAGACTTGCCAGGGGTTTAGGTGAGATCTGAACATCTTCCCACAAAGTGAGCTAGGCAAGTAACGCTCAGAACGGTTAAAGTCACAAACGAGCTCTGAAAGTTTTACCCCAGGGCTGTAGCACGTCTTGTGTCCCGTATAAACACGGCCAACGGGTGTGTTTAACAGAGGAGCCGCGCAGCCTGCCTTCAGTGGGAAAAGGGGATGTGCCGGCAATAGCAGCAAGGGGCTGTTTTTACAGTTTGGAAGAGTCTTCGTTTAGCTGGCTGTGCATGCTCCGGCCATGGATCCAGACGTTCTAGGTCTGAAAATGACCAGCCTTTCCACCACACCAGCGTCACCTCCACTCCCTTGTTTTTCACAGCCCGTCTTATTTCCATGGCGCTCCCTTGGCACCGTCCGTCCCAACCTACGGCTCTGGTTAAGCTTTGGCTTTTCTCTGCGCTGCAGCTGCCAAAATCACCCCCCTTACACCCAAGAAAAACGGTTTGTGTCCAGCCAGATCAAGTCCCTGGTCCTCCTTGCTCCGTGGCCCCACGGACGTTAGCTCCGGCGCAAAGAGGGGATGGCTAACAGGGCTGGTCTCTGGGCTGCGGGGCTGCTTTCCGCCATGGCCTGAAAGAAGAGTTAACAGCACTGGGTTTGTCCCTGGGAGCCGAGTGGCAGAGGAGGCATCGGGGACAGCCAGCAGCTGTGCCCAGTGCACGGCCACCAAGGGCAGGGACGGACCCCTGGGCCTCCCGGGCACGGGGACTGCCTCGGGGCCAGCACCCCAAAGGCCTTCCTCCAAAGGATGCTGGGCGGAGGGGCAGCGGGCGGGGCTGCGCATGGGGGGCCCCGTCACCCCCATGTCACAGTGCCACCACCCGGCAACGCAGCAGTCACAATGCCCCGGGGCAGGATAAAAGGCAGCGTCTCCCGTGCCCCGCTGCCAGAGATGGCCCGCGGACAGGCCTGAAGACATCCAAGAGCAAGTCCTCGAGGAGCCAGTGGAATTACATGGAGGGGCCTGCGGGAGGAAGACCTCCGGGAGGCTGGACAAGGCTGCTGGAGGTTCTCTGCTGCAAGGCCAGCTCCTGGCAGAACCACCTCCAAAGCTCATCTGAGGGACAGAAATCCTTTCCAGCTCAGTGGCCAGAGCAAGGGAATGCCTTCTTGAGGAGCGCTGCAGAGCTCGCCACCCTCATCCCCCACGGAGCCAGGGGCAGCAGACGTAAGACATGGGAAGCACAGATGTTGTCAGGGGTCCCAGCAGGGCTTTGGAGCACCCACTGGTGCCCTGCCAGGCGTGGGAAGGATTCTGGCCCCCAAGGACCATCAGGCCCTTGTCGGGGGCCTTTTGCCACTCTCGGAAGCCCCTGAGATGGCTCTAGGTGGAGGGAGAGTAGGGCTTGGGCATCTCCTGGGAGGCGTCACCAGCCTGCGGGACGAGGAGGCAGGTCTTGCTCGCGTGCTCAGGGAATAGCCGATCGCCAGCGCTGGGGTCAGGAAGGAATTTTCCCCCGGGGCAGATTGGCCCTGGTCCCCGGGGGTTTTTTGCCTTCCTCTGCAGCACTGAGCATGACCACTTGTCAGGGCTCCTCTCGTCCCTTTTGGCTAGGTTACTGCCTGCTGCTCATGCACCACGAAGATGGCCTCTCGTGCCCTGCAGCTGGGGGGAGGAAGGCTTTTTTTCCCCCACGGTGGGCTAGCAAGCGTCCCCGGGGGTTTTTTGCCTGCCTCTGCAGCACTGAGCACGCACGGCCCCTTGCCAGGGCTCCTTTGGGCCATTTTGGCTAGGTGCCTGCTGCTCCTGCTCCACGAAGGTGGCCCTCGTGCCCCGCATCCGGGGGGAGGAAGCTTACCAGACTCCCCAGGTGGGCCCCCAGGGTGGCCCCCGGGGCTGCTTCTTGCTTCTTGTCCTCTGTAGCATTGAGCACAGCCCCTTGTCAGGGCTCCTCTGAGCCCTTTGGGCTCGGTTCCTGCCTGCTGCTCCTTTGCACCACACCAAGGCACCACTCGTGCCCTGGCTCGCTCTGGCTCTCTTGCCCATCGCAAGTTTGGAGCGGGAGCAAGCTCTGCTCTTCCCTTGGCTCCGTTTCCCCAGGGGTTCTTGCTCGTGCAAAGCAGCCTGGCCTTGCAAGGGCTCCAGGCTTGCTGCACCACCCGCAGCTGCCACTTGTCAGCTCTCCCTGCATGCAATACAAGCGCAGGGAGGCACGAGAGCGCTTTTCATGCATCACTGGCCAAGAAGCACAGCGACGGAGCAAGTTTTGGAAGACAAAAAGTGCGCTTGTCATCGATACGTGTCACAGTTTGGAAAATACCCCATGGTACCACACACCACCTCTTCTTCTTCTTTTGTGTGTGCTGGGTACACCAATGCTCCTTCTTCAAGTTCTCACTCGTCAGAAAACACGGATAGCTTGGCCTGCATTCCTGCTGCTGCTTTCTGCGGCTCTGTGGCTTTCCTTTGCCAGACTGCAAGGGATGCTTTTTCAAGCTAAGCTGAAGACCGCATCAGCCTGCTCTGGGCTACACATGCGCCTTGTGTTAATGCTTGTGAGCATTGGCTCTGAAACGGATTTACAAAAATAAAATCCTCTTCCCACTTGTAACCTTTGTGATTTGTGTCCTTGAAAGTGGGTTTCGAGCTGAAAAACCCCTGGCCTTTCAGGCTAATAACAGTCTCATCGTTACGCGACTCATCGGGAGCGCAGGGAATAGAAGAGAACAGAGCAGAAGAGTTGTGCTATGTCATGCCTAGGGTTCTGCCTGACAAGCCGTGACCTAGGCCTGAGGGCTGCCCCCAGGAGAGCAGCTCTCTGCAGTGCCGGTCCCAGGCCCAGCCAGCAGACAGGGGCACAGACGGGCACACCTACAACGTGGCTCGGGCAGGGACTGAAGGCCCCGGGCTGAGCTGAGACACGTCCCCCCCCGGGGCCCTTGGCAGGAGGCGGTGTGGGTGGGGGTCCCAGGGGAGAGGCCGGTCCCAGCCATTGAGGTCTATGAGCACCCCCAGGACCCTGGCAGAAGTAGGCTTGCACTGCTCATGTGCCCTCCTACAGACATTGGTGGGTGGCCACTTGGGAGACAAGGGTATTGGGCCAGAGGGACCTTTGCTCTGAGGGGGTACTGTTGTTCTCAGGCTCTTGTGGTTTAGCATGCTTCTGAAGGGAAACAGCTCAGGCATTTCTACAAGTGAGTACTTCTGGAGTACTCCAGAAAGGTCCACGGGGAAATGAACAGGGATTGCTCACCTCAAAAAGATTTGCAACCATTTAGTTGAGGAGCCCGTCCTGCTTCAGACTGTGGGCCTGACCTTTGAGCCTCGCTACTGTCACAGGTGTGGGGTTTTACCATCCTGTGGAAACCCAGCTACACTGGGCAAACACACAAGATGTGCAAAAACCGCACGTTTTGCAGATTTGTTCACAGGGTCAAATGATTTCTAAATGATCCACGGCTCTCACCCCCATCAGAAGGTACGTGCCTCCTTCCCACAACGTGACAGAGCAAATGCCTAGGATGGGACATGACTGCCCATTCAATCCCTTCTGCTACTGCACGGCTGGGAGGAAATGCCATCAAAGATTTCCTTAGCATGTACTGGTAGGGAAAGGAGGTAAGAAGAAGAACAGTATAGTACAGTATAGTACAGTATCGTATCGTATCGTATGGTATAATATAGTATACTAGAGAAGAGAAGAGAAGAGAAGAGAAGAGAAGAGAAGAGAAGAGAAGAGAAGAGAAGAGAAGAGAAGAGAAGAGAAGAGAATGGCATGGCATGGCATAGGATTGCATGGAATGGAATGGAATGGAATGGAATGGAATGGAGTGATATGCAATGCAATGCAATGCAATGCAATGCAATGGAAGAGTTGAGTTGGAAGTGACTTACAACGATCACCTACTGCAACTGCCTGAGCACTTCAGGGCTGACCAAAAGTTCAAGCATGGCATTAAGGGCATTGTCCAAATGCCTCTGAAACTCTGACAGGCTTGGGGCATCAACCACCTCTCCAGGAAGCCTCTTCCAGGGTTTGACCACCCTCTTGGTAAAGAAATGTTTCCTCATGTCAGGTCCAAGCCTCCCCTGACGGACGCAGCTTTGAGCCATTCCCACACATCCTGGCACTGGGTACCAGGGAGAAGAGATCAGCACCTCCCTCTTAACCTCCCGTCCTCAGGAAGCTGTAGAGAGCAGCGAGGTCGCCCCTCAGCCTCCTTCTCTCCAACCTCGACAAGCCCAGAGTCCTCGGCCCCTCCTCATAGGACATGCCTTCCAGCCCCTTCACCACCTTTGCCGCACTCCTCTGGACACATTCAAGCACCTTAACATCCTTTTTGAATTGTGGGGCCCAATTGACGGGATTGCGTTCCCATACTGCGATCCCCCACAGTACGGGAATGCAATTAATACAGCTGTAGTGAATTATTTCAGGACGTGCTATTTCCACATGCATTTGCCTTGGGGGGGCCCTTTACAAAGAGCAAAGCGTGGGCTTAAAATGCACAGGCTACCAGTTCATCTTCAAGTGTAACTCAAAACACAGGTTTTAGCTTCTAAATGCCATGTACTTTGAAGTCCTTGCTCCTTAAAGACTCTCCTTTTCCCAACAGCCCTCTGGACAGGGGGCACTCATGGCAAGGGAATTCACCTCCAGCCTCCCTCTCCTGCTGACCCATCAGATCCACGTTTGCACACATGCAAGGGCCTGTCTCGTCACACTGAGCTTGCATCAAGATGTTGAGATTCTTTAACTGAAGAACACACACAGTCTGCCACCTTTCTGCATTCACTGCACCCGTTTTACAAAGTAATTACCAAGTGTGTGCTAGAATTTTTTCTTTTCATAGTTCCATTTATTAATTAAAGAACCCAAACAGTGACGTTCCTTTGTATCTGAATGACATGGTTGGTGATTTCATCATCACACCAACGCTCTCAGGGAATTTCAGGTGGGCGTACAAAAAGCAAAATCTTCCGTCCTTCTTTGCAGCTATCGTCCAGGCGCGTAGGGACTCTTAAAGAGGGGCAGTTGCCTTTTAGTGTCCGATGGCCACCTGGTCAGCCGCCTCCTTACCCACATCAGCATTACCAGCAACAACCTTCCTCTTCACTAAATGCCTGCAGAATTCATTTAGAAACTCGCCGACCTTTAGCCACGCTCCTGGAGAGCAAAGCACATCCCCACAGACAGCCGTGCCACTAACTGCATCACACTAACCCACCGGTCTTTCATCTCCTGTACCTTTTTCAGCGTCTGGGCTCATTTGGCACTTTCTCCTCTTAAACGTCCCAAACGGAAACTCGGTTAATGCCAGCTGTGGGTTTTTTCTTTCCTAGGAGGCAGACACCCATTTTGAAAGTGACTACACGCACACTGCCAGCTTCATGCTCAGAGCCCACCCACACAGTCCGTCCGTTCCTCACCCGACCGGTGGAGGGCTGCAGCTGCTGGTCACGGCTGCGTGGAGCCGGACTCCAGCAGGCAACCGATGGGTGAAAGCCTCCTTAACACATCTCTCAGGCTCCACCCTTCATGCTTTGATGCCATCAAATGCATGACACAGTGAAGTTCATGGGCAGGTCTTTTGCATTTAGATGGCAGAAAACCACCGTTCAAGATAAGCAGGCTTCCTGCCTTCCCCAAAAGATACGTTCATTGTCCGCACCCTATTCTGCATTTCATGGCACCCACGGACCAGAAAAAGCTGTACCTCACGGGATGTTTCTATGGCCCGCGTAGTCCATACCATGTCCTGAAGCTCTGACAGAAGAGATAGCCCCTGGATCAATACACCATGCATGTGAGGAACTGCAGGTAACACAACATCAGGTGGAGCGCCAGGAGTTCCTGCTCCACTTTGGAAACGTCAGAGTCGGCCGACTTTCCCGGAGGCATGAGGAGATCACAGGGTGACTCTGAGCCACAAATGGGATACGGGCAAATGCATGCTTGTGTGTCAGGCAAGGTATTTCCATAGGAGAGGCAAGCGTTGTACAAAGCCCTGGTGAGAACTCACCCGTACCGTTAGGGACATTTCTCATTCCTCGGGTTCAAGAAACAAGAATTCCACCTGGGAGGAAGGCAAACAAAGACGAAGCAGTTGACTAGGGGCATGGAGGGCCTACAGAAGAAGAGGACTAGCAGGAGCAAGACAAAGGCTGAGAGGGTTGCCATCGCTTTCAAGCAAGATATCAAAGATGAAGGCCAAAGGGGGAAAAGAGCTATTGAAGTGCAAGGAAAAAGACGGTCAAGAACGCAAAACAATTTGGGACTTTGTGCCAAGAAGAAGACCTCACCAAAAGCAGGGGAGTAGCAAATGTCCCTTGGTGCACTGGGAAGGAATGGTGAGGAAATCCTGCGTGCACTCTACGTCTCCGCACAGGTCATGCAGAGGGAACCAAAAGCCTTTCTTTCACCTCTGGCATCGCCACAAACAAATGAATGCGTCTGGTGTAAATGACCTATGTAAACACTTAGGCGGAAGGTACATACCGGTTTTGGCCCCAACATACAAAATGACAAGAAGAGTACCTGCCTTACTCTTGCAGCTCTCCAAATACTAAATCCTAAAGGAAAAGGAGACTTGCCAGGGGTTTAGGTGAGATCTGAACATCTTCCCACAAAGTGAGCTAGGCAAGTAACGCTCAGAACGGTTAAAGTCACAAACGAGCTCTGAAAGTTTTACCCCAGGGCTGTAGCACGTCTTGTGTCCCGTATAAACACGGCCAACGGGTGTGTTTAACAGAGGAGCCGCGCAGCCTGCCTTCAGTGGGAAAAGGGGATGTGCCGGCAATAGCAGCAAGGGGCTGTTTTTACAGTTTGGAAGAGTCTTCGTTTAGCTGGCTGTGCATGCTCCGGCCATGGATCCAGACGTTCTAGGTCTGAAAATGACCAGCCTTTCCACCACACCAGCGTCACCTCCACTCCCTTGTTTTTCACAGCCCGTCTTATTTCCATGGCGCTCCCTTGGCACCGTCCGTCCCAACCTACGGCTCTGGTTAAGCTTTGGCTTTTCTCTGCGCTGCAGCTGCCAAAATCACCCCCCTTACACCCAAGAAAAACGGTTTGTGTCCAGCCAGATCAAGTCCCTGGTCCTCCTTGCTCCGTGGCCCCACGGACGTTAGCTCCGGCGCAAAGAGGGGATGGCTAACAGGGCTGGTCTCTGGGCTGCGGGGCTGCTTTCCGCCATGGCCTGAAAGAAGAGTTAACAGCACTGGGTTTGTCCCTGGGAGCCGAGTGGCAGAGGAGGCATCGGGGACAGCCAGCAGCTGTGCCCAGTGCACGGCCACCAAGGGCAGGGACGGACCCCTGGGCCTCCCGGGCACGGGGACTGCCTCGGGGCCAGCACCCCAAAGGCCTTCCTCCAAAGGATGCTGGGCGGAGGGGCAGCGGGCGGGGCTGCGCATGGGGGGCCCCGTCACCCCCATGTCACAGTGCCACCACCCGGCAACGCAGCAGTCACAATGCCCCGGGGCAGGATAAAAGGCAGCGTCTCCCGTGCCCCGCTGCCAGAGATGGCCCGCGGACAGGCCTGAAGACATCCAAGAGCAAGTCCTCGAGGAGCCAGTGGAATTACATGGAGGGGCCTGCGGGAGGAAGACCTCCGGGAGGCTGGACAAGGCTGCTGGAGGTTCTCTGCTGCAAGGCCAGCTCCTGGCAGAACCACCTCCAAAGCTCATCTGAGGGACAGAAATCCTTTCCAGCTCAGTGGCCAGAGCAAGGGAATGCCTTCTTGAGGAGCGCTGCAGAGCTCGCCACCCTCATCCCCCACGGAGCCAGGGGCAGCAGACGTAAGACATGGGAAGCACAGATGTTGTCAGGGGTCCCAGCAGGGCTTTGGAGCACCCACTGGTGCCCTGCCAGGCGTGGGAAGGATTCTGGCCCCCAAGGACCATCAGGCCCTTGTCGGGGGCCTTTTGCCACTCTCGGAAGCCCCTGAGATGGCTCTAGGTGGAGGGAGAGTAGGGCTTGGGCATCTCCTGGGAGGCGTCACCAGCCTGCGGGACGAGGAGGCAGGTCTTGCTCGCGTGCTCAGGGAATAGCCGATCGCCAGCGCTGGGGTCAGGAAGGAATTTTCCCCCGGGGCAGATTGGCCCTGGTCCCCGGGGGTTTTTTGCCTTCCTCTGCAGCACTGAGCATGACCACTTGTCAGGGCTCCTCTCGTCCCTTTTGGCTAGGTTACTGCCTGCTGCTCATGCACCACGAAGATGGCCTCTCGTGCCCTGCAGCTGGGGGGAGGAAGGCTTTTTTTCCCCCACGGTGGGCTAGCAAGCGTCCCCGGGGGTTTTTTGCCTGCCTCTGCAGCACTGAGCACGCACGGCCCCTTGCCAGGGCTCCTTTGGGCCATTTTGGCTAGGTGCCTGCTGCTCCTGCTCCACGAAGGTGGCCCTCGTGCCCCGCATCCGGGGGGAGGAAGCTTACCAGACTCCCCAGGTGGGCCCCCAGGGTGGCCCCCGGGGCTGCTTCTTGCTTCTTGTCCTCTGTAGCATTGAGCACAGCCCCTTGTCAGGGCTCCTCTGAGCCCTTTGGGCTCGGTTCCTGCCTGCTGCTCCTTTGCACCACACCAAGGCACCACTCGTGCCCTGGCTCGCTCTGGCTCTCTTGCCCATCGCAAGTTTGGAGCGGGAGCAAGCTCTGCTCTTCCCTTGGCTCCGTTTCCCCAGGGGTTCTTGCTCGTGCAAAGCAGCCTGGCCTTGCAAGGGCTCCAGGCTTGCTGCACCACCCACAGCTGCCACTTGTCAGCTCTCCCTGCATGCAATACAAGCGCAGGGCAGGCACGAGAGCGCTTTTCATGCATCACTGGCCAAGAAGCACAGCGACGGAGCAAGTTTTGGAAGACAAAAAGTGCGCTTGTCATCGATACGTGTCACAGTTTGGAAAATACCCCATGGTACCACACACCACCTCTTCTTCTTCTTCTTTTGTGTGTGCTGGGTACACCAATGCTCCTTCTTCAAGTTCTCACTCGTCAGAAAACACGGATAGCTTGGCCTGCATTCCTGCTGCTGCTTTCTGCGGCTCTGTGGCTTTCCTTTGCCAGACTGCAAGGGATGCTTTTTCAAGCTAAGCTGAAGACCGCATCAGCCTGCTCTGGGCTACACATGCGCCTTGTGTTAATGCTTGTGAGCATCGGCTCTGAAACGGATTTACAAAAATAAAATCCTCTTCCCACTTGTAACCTTTGTGATTTGTGTCCTTGAAAGTGGGTTTCGAGCTGAAAAACCCCTGGCATTTCAGGCTAATAACAGTCTCATCGTTACGCGACTCATCGGGAGCGCAGGGAATAGAAGAGAACAGAGCAGAAGAGTTGTGCTATGTCATGCCTAGAGCTCTGCCTGACAAGCCGTGACCTAGGCCTGAGGGCTGCCCCCAGGAGAGCAGCTCTCTGCAGTGCCGGTCCCAGGCCCAGCCAGCAGACAGGGGCAGAGACGGGCACACCTACAACGTGGCTCGGGCAGGGACTGAAGGCCCCGGGCCGAGCTGAGACACGTCCCCGGGGCCCTTGGCAGGAGGCGGTGGGGGTGGGGGTCCCAGGGGAGAGGCCGCTCCCAGCCATTGAGGCCTGTGAGCACCCCCAGGACCCTGGCAGAAGTAGGCTTGCACTGCTCATGTGCCCTCCTACAGACATTGGTGGGTGGCCACTTGGGAGACAAGGGTATTGGGCCAGAGGGACCTTTGCTCTGAGGGGGTACTGTTGTTCTCAGGCTCTTGTGGTTTAGCATGCTTCTGAAGGGAAACAGCTCAGGCATTTCTACAAGTGAGTACTTCTGGAGTACTCCAGAAAGGTCCACGGGGAAATGAACAGGGATTGCTCACCTCAAAAAGATTTGCAACCATTTAGTTGAGGAGCCCGTCCTGCTTCAGACTGTGGGCCTGACCTTTGAGCCTCGCTACTGTCACAGGTGTGGGGTTTTACCATCCTGTGGAAACCCAGCTACACTGGGCAAACACACAAGATGTGCAAAAACCGCACGTTTTGCAGATTTGTTCACAGGGTCAAATGATTTCTAAATGATCCACGGCTCTCACCCCCATCAGAAGGTACGTGCCTCCTTCCCACAACGTGACAGAGCAAATGCCTAGGATGGGACATGACTGCCCATTCAATCCCTTCTGCTACTGCACGGCTGGGAGGAAATGCCATCAAAGATTTCCTTAGCATGTACTGGTAGGGAAAGGAGGTAAGAAGAAGAACAGTATAGTACAGTATAGTACAGTATCGTATCGTATCGTATGGTATAATATAGTATACTAGAGAAGAGAAGAGAAGAGAAGAGAAGAGAAGAGAAGAGAAGAGAAGAGAAGAGAAGAGAAGAGAAGAGAAGAGAAGAGAAGAGAATGGCATGGCATGGCATGGCATAGGATTGCATGGAATGGAATGGAATGGAATGGAATGGAATGGAATGGAGTGATATGCAATGCAATGCAATGCAATGCAATGCAATGGAAGAGTTGAGTTGGAAGTGACTTACAACGATCACCTACTGCAACTGCCTGAGCACTTCAGGGCTGACCAAAAGTTCAAGCATGGCATTAAGGGCATTGTCCAAATGCCTCTGAAACTCTGACAGGCTTGGGGCATCAACCACCTCTCCAGGAAGCCTCTTCCAGGGTTTGACCACCCTCTTGGTAAAGAAATGTTTCCTCATGTCAGGTCCAAACCTCCCCTGACGGACGCAGCTTTGAGCCATTCCCACACATCCTGGCACTGGGTACCAGGGAGAAGAGATCAGCACCTCCCTCTTAACCTCCCGTCCTCAGGAAGCTGTAGAGAGCAGCGAGGTCGCCCCTCAGCCTCCTTCTCTCCAACCTCGACAAGCCCAGAGTCCTCGGCCCCTCCTCATAGGACATGCCTTCCAGCCCCTTCACCACCTTTGCCGCACTCCTCTGGACACATTCAAGCACCTTAACATCCTTTTTGAATTGTGGGGCCCAATTGACGGGATTGCGTTCCCATACTGCGATCCCCCACAGTACGGGAATGCAATTAATACAGCTGTAGTGAATTATTTCAGGACGTGCTATTTCCACATGCATTTGCCTTGGGGGGGCCCTTTACAAAGAGCAAAGCGTGGGCTTAAAATGCACAGGCTACCAGTTCATCTTCAAGTGTAACTCAAAACACAGGTTTTAGCTTCTAAATGCCATGTACTTTGAAGTCTTTGCTCCTTAAAGACTCTCCTTTTCCCAACAGCCCTCTGGACAGGGGGCACTCATGGCAAGGGAATTCACCTCCAGCCTCCCTCTCCTGCTGACCCATCAGATCCACGTTTGCACACATGCAAGGGCCTGTCTCGTCACACTGAGCTTGCATCAAGACGTTGAGATTCTTTAACTGAAGAACACACACAGTCTGCCACCTTTCTGCATTCACTGCACCCGTTTTACAAAGTAATTACCAAGTGTGTGCTAGAATTTTTTCTTTTCATAGTTCCATTTATTAATTAAAGAACCCAAACAGTGACGTTCCTTTGTATCTGAATGACATGGTTGGTGATTTCATCATCACACCAACGCTCTCAGGGAATTTCAGGTGGGCGTACAAAAAGCAAAATCTTCCGTCCTTCTTTGCAGCTATCGTCCAGGCGCGTAGGGACTCTTAAAGAGGGGCAGTTGCCTTTTAGTGTCCGATGGCCACCTGGTCAGCCGCCTCCTTACCCACATCAGCATTACCAGCAACAACCTTCCTCTTCACTAAATGCCTGCAGAATTCATTTAGAAACTCGCCGACCTTTAGCCACGCTCCTGGAGAGCAAAGCACATCCCCACAGACAGCCGTGCCACTAACTGCATCACACTAACCCACCGGTCTTTCATCTCCTGTACCTTTTTCAGCGTCTGGGCTCATTTGGCACTTTCTCCTCTTAAACGTCCCAAACGGAAACTCGGTTAATGCCAGCTGTGGGTTTTTTCTTTCCTAGGAGGCAGACACCCATTTTGAAAGTGACTACACGCACACTGCCAGCTTCATGCTCAGAGCCCACCCACACAGTCCGTCCGTTCCTCACCCGACCGGTGGAGGGCTGCAGCTGCTGGTCACGGCTGCGTGGAGCCGGACTCCAGCAGGCAACCGATGGGTGAAAGCCTCCTTAACACATCTCTCAGGCTCCACCCTTCATGCTTTGATGCCATCAAATGCATGACACAGTGAAGTTCATGGGCAGGTCTTTTGCATTTAGATGGCAGAAAACCACCGTTCAAGATAAGCAGGCTTCCTGCCTTCCCCAAAAGATACGTTCATTGTCCGCACCCTATTCTGCATTTCATGGCACCCACGGACCAGAAAAAGCTGTACCTCACGGGATGTTTCTATGGCCCGCGTAGTCCATACCATGTCCTGAAGCTCTGACAGAAGAGATAGCCCCTGGATCAATACACCATGCATGTGAGGAACTGCAGGTAACACAACATCAGGTGGAGCGCCAGGAGTTCCTGCTCCACTTTGGAAACGTCAGAGTCGGCCGACTTTCCCGGAGGCATGAGGAGATCACAGGGTGACTCTGAGCCACAAATGGGATACGGGCAAATGCATGCTTGTGTGTCAGGCAAGGTATTTCCATAGGAGAGGCAAGCGTTGTACAAAGCCCTGGTGAGAACTCACCCGTACCGTTAGGGACATTTCTCATTCCTCGGGTTCAAGAAACAAGAATTCCACCTGGGAGGAAGGCAAACAAAGACGAAGCAGTTGACTAGGGGCATGGAGGGCCTACAGAAGAAGAGGACTAGCAGGAGCAAGACAAAGGCTGAGAGGGTTGCCATCGCTTTCAAGCAAGATATCAAAGATGAAGGCCAAAGGGGGAAAAGAGCTATTGAAGTGCAAGGAAAAAGACGGTCAAGAACGCAAAACAATTTGGGACTTTGTGCCAAGAAGAAGACCTCACCAAAAGCAGGGGAGTAGCAAATGTCCCTTGGTGCACTGGGAAGGAATGGTGAGGAAATCCTGCGTGCACTCTACGTCTCCGCACAGGTCATGCAGAGGGAACCAAAAGCCTTTCTTTCACCTCTGGCATCGCCACAAACAAATGAATGCGTCTGGTGTAAATGACCTATGTAAACACTTAGGCGGAAGGTACATACCGGTTTTGGCCCCAACATACAAAATGACAAGAAGAGTACCTGCCTTACTCTTGCAGCTCTCCAAATACTAAATCCTAAAGGAAAAGGAGACTTGCCAGGGGTTTAGGTGAGATCTGAACATCTTCCCACAAAGTGAGCTAGGCAAGTAACGCTCAGAACGGTTAAAGTCACAAACGAGCTCTGAAAGTTTTACCCCAGGGCTGTAGCACGTCTTGTGTCCCGTATAAACACGGCCAACGGGTGTGTTTAACAGAGGAGCCGCGCAGCCTGCCTTCAGTGGGAAAAGGGGATGTGCCGGCAATAGCAGCAAGGGGCTGTTTTTACAGTTTGGAAGAGTCTTCGTTTAGCTGGCTGTGCATGCTCCGGCCATGGATCCAGACGTTCTAGGTCTGAAAATGACCAGCCTTTCCACCACACCAGCGTCACCTCCACTCCCTTGTTTTTCACAGCCCGTCTTATTTCCATGGCGCTCCCTTGGCACCGTCCGTCCCAACCTACGGCTCTGGTTAAGCTTTGGCTTTTCTCTGCGCTGCAGCTGCCAAAATCACCCCCCTTACACCCAAGAAAAACGGTTTGTGTCCAGCCAGATCAAGTCCCTGGTCCTCCTTGCTCCGTGGCCCCACGGACGTTAGCTCCGGCGCAAAGAGGGGATGGCTAACAGGGCTGGTCTCTGGGCTGCGGGGCTGCTTTCCGCCATGGCCTGAAAGAAGAGTTAACAGCACTGGGTTTGTCCCTGGGAGCCGAGTGGCAGAGGAGGCATCGGGGACAGCCAGCAGCTGTGCCCAGTGCACGGCCACCAAGGGCAGGGACGGACCCCTGGGCCTCCCGGGCACGGGGACTGCCTCGGGGCCAGCACCCCAAAGGCCTTCCTCCAAAGGATGCTGGGCGGAGGGGCAGCGGGCGGGGCTGCGCATGGGGGGCCCCGTCACCCCCATGTCACAGTGCCACCACCCGGCAACGCAGCAGTCACAATGCCCCGGGGCAGGATAAAAGGCAGCGTCTCCCGTGCCCCGCTGCCAGAGATGGCCCGCGGACAGGCCTGAAGACATCCAAGAGCAAGTCCTCGAGGAGCCAGTGGAATTACATGGAGGGGCCTGCGGGAGGAAGACCTCCGGGAGGCTGGACAAGGCTGCTGGAGGTTCTCTGCTGCAAGGCCAGCTCCTGGCAGAACCACCTCCAAAGCTCATCTGAGGGACAGAAATCCTTTCCAGCTCAGTGGCCAGAGCAAGGGAATGCCTTCTTGAGGAGCGCTGCAGAGCTCGCCACCCTCATCCCCCACGGAGCCAGGGGCAGCAGACGTAAGACATGGGAAGCACAGATGTTGTCAGGGGTCCCAGCAGGGCTTTGGAGCACCCACTGGTGCCCTGCCAGGCGTGGGAAGGATTCTGGCCCCCAAGGACCATCAGGCCCTTGTCGGGGGCCTTTTGCCACTCTCGGAAGCCCCTGAGATGGCTCTAGGTGGAGGGAGAGTAGGGCTTGGGCATCTCCTGGGAGGCGTCACCAGCCTGCGAGACGAGGAGGCAGGTCTTGCTCGCGTGCTCAGGGAATAGCCGATCGCCAGCGCTGGGGTCAGGAAGGAATTTTCCCCCGGGGCAGATTGGCCCTGGTCCCCGGGGGTTTTTTGCCTTCCTCTGCAGCACTGAGCATGACCACTTGTCAGGGCTCCTCTCGTCCCTTTTGGCTAGGTTACTGCCTGCTGCTCATGCACCACGAAGATGGCCTCTCGTGCCCTGCAGCTGGGGGGAGGAAGGCTTTTTTTCCCCCACGGTGGGCTAGCAAGCGTCCCCGGGGGTTTTTTGCCTGCCTCTGCAGCACTGAGCACGCACGGCCCCTTGCCAGGGCTCCTTTGGGCCATTTTGGCTAGGTGCCTGCTGCTCCTGCTCCACGAAGGTGGCCCTCGTGCCCCGCATCCGGGGGGAGGAAGCTTACCAGACTCCCCAGGTGGGCCCCCAGGGTGGCCCCCGGGGCTGCTTCTTGCTTCTTGTCCTCTGTAGCATTGAGCACAGCCCCTTGTCAGGGCTCCTCTGAGCCCTTTGGGCTCGGTTCCTGCCTGCTGCTCCTTTGCACCACACCAAGGCACCACTCGTGCCCTGGCTCGCTCTGGCTCTCTTGCCCATCGCAAGTTTGGAGCGGGAGCAAGCTCTGCTCTTCCCTTGGCTCCGTTTCCCCAGGGGTTCTTGCTCGTGCAAAGCAGCCTGGCCTTGCAAGGGCTCCAGGCTTGCTGCACCACCCACAGCTGCCACTTGTCAGCTCTCCCTGCATGCAATACAAGCGCAGGGCAGGCACGAGAGCGCTTTTCATGCATCACTGGCCAAGAAGCACAGCGACGGAGCAAGTTTTGGAAGACAAAAAGTGCGCTTGTCATCGATACGTGTCACAGTTTGGAAAATACCCCATGGTACCACACACCACCTCTTCTTCTTCTTCTTTTGTGTGTGCTGGGTACACCAATGCTCCTTCTTCAAGTTCTCACTCGTCAGAAAACACGGATAGCTTGGCCTGCATTCCTGCTGCTGCTTTCTGCGGCTCTGTGGCTTTCCTTTGCCAGACTGCAAGGGATGCTTTTTCAAGCTAAGCTGAAGACCGCATCAGCCTGCTCTGGGCTACACATGCGCCTTGTGTTAATGCTTGTGAGCATCGGCTCTGAAACGGATTTACAAAAATAAAATCCTCTTCCCACTTGTAACCTTTGTGATTTGTGTCCTTGAAAGTGGGTTTCGAGCTGAAAAACCCCTGGCATTTCAGGCTAATAACAGTCTCATCGTTACGCGACTCATCGGGAGCGCAGGGAATAGAAGAGAACAGAGCAGAAGAGTTGTGCTATGTCATGCCTAGAGCTCTGCCTGACAAGCCGTGACCTAGGCCTGAGGGCTGCCCCCAGGAGAGCAGCTCTCTGCAGTGCCGGTCCCAGGCCCAGCCAGCAGACAGGGGCAGAGACGGGCACACCTACAACGTGGCTCGGGCAGGGACTGAAGGCCCCGGGCCGAGCTGAGACACGTCCCCGGGGCCCTTGGCAGGAGGCGGTGGGGGTGGGGGTCCCAGGGGAGAGGCCGCTCCCAGCCATTGAGGCCTGTGAGCACCCCCAGGACCCTGGCAGAAGTAGGCTTGCACTGCTCATGTGCCCTCCTACAGACATTGGTGGGTGGCCACTTGGGAGACAAGGGTATTGGGCCAGAGGGACCTTTGCTCTGAGGGGGTACTGTTGTTCTCAGGCTCTTGTGGTTTAGCATGCTTCTGAAGGGAAACAGCTCAGGCATTTCTACAAGTGAGTACTTCTGGAGTACTCCAGAAAGGTCCACGGGGAAATGAACAGGGATTGCTCACCTCAAAAAGATTTGCAACCATTTAGTTGAGGAGCCCGTCCTGCTTCAGACTGTGGGCCTGACCTTTGAGCCTCGCTACTGTCACAGGTGTGGGGTTTTACCATCCTGTGGAAACCCAGCTACACTGGGCAAACACACAAGATGTGCAAAAACCGCACGTTTTGCAGATTTGTTCACAGGGTCAAATGATTTCTAAATGATCCACGGCTCTCACCCCCATCAGAAGGTACGTGCCTCCTTCCCACAACGTGACAGAGCAAATGCCTAGGATGGGACATGACTGCCCATTCAATCCCTTCTGCTACTGCACGGCTGGGAGGAAATGCCATCAAAGATTTCCTTAGCATGTACTGGTAGGGAAAGGAGGTAAGAAGAAGAACAGTATAGTACAGTATAGTACAGTATCGTATCGTATCGTATGGTATAATATAGTATACTAGAGAAGAGAAGAGAAGAGAAGAGAAGAGAAGAGAAGAGAAGAGAAGAGAAGAGAAGAGAAGAGAAGAGAAGAGAAGAGAAGAGAATGGCATGGCATGGCATAGGATTGCATGGAATGGAATGGAATGGAATGGAATGGAATGGAATGGAGTGATATGCAATGCAATGCAATGCAATGCAATGCAATGGAAGAGTTGAGTTGGAAGTGACTTACAACGATCACCTACTGCAACTGCCTGAGCACTTCAGGGCTGACCAAAAGTTCAAGCATGGCATTAAGGGCATTGTCCAAATGCCTCTGAAACTCTGACAGGCTTGGGGCATCAACCACCTCTCCAGGAAGCCTCTTCCAGGGTTTGACCACCCTCTTGGTAAAGAAATGTTTCCTCATGTCAGGTCCAAGCCTCCCCTGACGGACGCAGCTTTGAGCCATTCCCACACATCCTGGCACTGGGTACCAGGGAGAAGAGATCAGCACCTCCCTCTTAACCTCCCGTCCTCAGGAAGCTGTAGAGAGCAGCGAGGTCGCCCCTCAGCCTCCTTCTCTCCAACCTCGACAAGCCCAGAGTCCTCGGCCCCTCCTCATAGGACATGCCTTCCAGCCCCTTCACCACCTTTGCCGCACTCCTCTGGACACATTCAAGCACCTTAACATCCTTTTTGAATTGTGGGGCCCAATTGACGGGATTGCGTTCCCATACTGCGATCCCCCACAGTACGGGAATGCAATTAATACAGCTGTAGTGAATTATTTCAGGACGTGCTATTTCCACATGCATTTGCCTTGGGGGGGCCCTTTACAAAGAGCAAAGCGTGGGCTTAAAATGCACAGGCTACCAGTTCATCTTCAAGTGTAACTCAAAACACAGGTTTTAGCTTCTAAATGCCATGTACTTTGAAGTCTTTGCTCCTTAAAGACTCTCCTTTTCCCAACAGCCCTCTGGACAGGGGGCACTCATGGCAAGGGAATTCACCTCCAGCCTCCCTCTCCTGCTGACCCATCAGATCCACGTTTGCACACATGCAAGGGCCTGTCTCGTCACACTGAGCTTGCATCAAGACGTTGAGATTCTTTAACTGAAGAACACACACAGTCTGCCACCTTTCTGCATTCACTGCACCCGTTTTACAAAGTAATTACCAAGTGTGTGCTAGAATTTTTTCTTTTCATAGTTCCATTTATTAATTAAAGAACCCAAACAGTGACGTTCCTTTGTATCTGAATGACATGGTTGGTGATTTCATCATCACACCAACGCTCTCAGGGAATTTCAGGTGGGCGTACAAAAAGCAAAATCTTCCGTCCTTCTTTGCAGCTATCGTCCAGGCGCGTAGGGACTCTTAAAGAGGGGCAGTTGCCTTTTAGTGTCCGATGGCCACCTGGTCAGCCGCCTCCTTACCCACATCAGCATTACCAGCAACAACCTTCCTCTTCACTAAATGCCTGCAGAATTCATTTAGAAACTCGCCGACCTTTAGCCACGCTCCTGGAGAGCAAAGCACATCCCCACAGACAGCCGTGCCACTAACTGCATCACACTAACCCACCGGTCTTTCATCTCCTGTACCTTTTTCAGCGTCTGGGCTCATTTGGCACTTTCTCCTCTTAAACGTCCCAAACGGAAACTCGGTTAATGCCAGCTGTGGGTTTTTTCTTTCCTAGGAGGCAGACACCCATTTTGAAAGTGACTACACGCACACTGCCAGCTTCATGCTCAGAGCCCACCCACACAGTCCGTCCGTTCCTCACCCGACCGGTGGAGGGCTGCAGCTGCTGGTCACGGCTGCGTGGAGCCGGACTCCAGCAGGCAACCGATGGGTGAAAGCCTCCTTAACACATCTCTCAGGCTCCACCCTTCATGCTTTGATGCCATCAAATGCATGACACAGTGAAGTTCATGGGCAGGTCTTTTGCATTTAGATGGCAGAAAACCACCGTTCAAGATAAGCAGGCTTCCTGCCTTCCCCAAAAGATACGTTCATTGTCCGCACCCTATTCTGCATTTCATGGCACCCACGGACCAGAAAAAGCTGTACCTCACGGGATGTTTCTATGGCCCGCGTAGTCCATACCATGTCCTGAAGCTCTGACAGAAGAGATAGCCCCTGGATCAATACACCATGCATGTGAGGAACTGCAGGTAACACAACATCAGGTGGAGCGCCAGGAGTTCCTGCTCCACTTTGGAAACGTCAGAGTCGGCCGACTTTCCCGGAGGCATGAGGAGATCACAGGGTGACTCTGAGCCACAAATGGGATACGGGCAAATGCATGCTTGTGTGTCAGGCAAGGTATTTCCATAGGAGAGGCAAGCGTTGTACAAAGCCCTGGTGAGAACTCACCCGTACCGTTAGGGACATTTCTCATTCCTCGGGTTCAAGAAACAAGAATTCCACCTGGGAGGAAGGCAAACAAAGACGAAGCAGTTGACTAGGGGCATGGAGGGCCTACAGAAGAAGAGGACTAGCAGGAGCAAGACAAAGGCTGAGAGGGTTGCCATCGCTTTCAAGCAAGATATCAAAGATGAAGGCCAAAGGGGGAAAAGAGCTATTGAAGTGCAAGGAAAAAGACGGTCAAGAACGCAAAACAATTTGGGACTTTGTGCCAAGAAGAAGACCTCACCAAAAGCAGGGGAGTAGCAAATGTCCCTTGGTGCACTGGGAAGGAATGGTGAGGAAATCCTGCGTGCACTCTACGTCTCCGCACAGGTCATGCAGAGGGAACCAAAAGCCTTTCTTTCACCTCTGGCATCGCCACAAACAAATGAATGCGTCTGGTGTAAATGACCTATGTAAACACTTAGGCGGAAGGTACATACCGGTTTTGGCCCCAACATACAAAATGACAAGAAGAGTACCTGCCTTACTCTTGCAGCTCTCCAAATACTAAATCCTAAAGGAAAAGGAGACTTGCCAGGGGTTTAGGTGAGATCTGAACATCTTCCCACAAAGTGAGCTAGGCAAGTAACGCTCAGAACGGTTAAAGTCACAAACGAGCTCTGAAAGTTTTACCCCAGGGCTGTAGCACGTCTTGTGTCCCGTATAAACACGGCCAACGGGTGTGTTTAACAGAGGAGCCGCGCAGCCTGCCTTCAGTGGGAAAAGGGGATGTGCCGGCAATAGCAGCAAGGGGCTGTTTTTACAGTTTGGAAGAGTCTTCGTTTAGCTGGCTGTGCATGCTCCGGCCATGGATCCAGACGTTCTAGGTCTGAAAATGACCAGCCTTTCCACCACACCAGCGTCACCTCCACTCCCTTGTTTTTCACAGCCCGTCTTATTTCCATGGCGCTCCCTTGGCACCGTCCGTCCCAACCTACGGCTCTGGTTAAGCTTTGGCTTTTCTCTGCGCTGCAGCTGCCAAAATCACCCCCCTTACACCCAAGAAAAACGGTTTGTGTCCAGCCAGATCAAGTCCCTGGTCCTCCTTGCTCCGTGGCCCCACGGACGTTAGCTCCGGCGCAAAGAGGGGATGGCTAACAGGGCTGGTCTCTGGGCTGCGGGGCTGCTTTCCGCCATGGCCTGAAAGAAGAGTTAACAGCACTGGGTTTGTCCCTGGGAGCCGAGTGGCAGAGGAGGCATCGGGGACAGCCAGCAGCTGTGCCCAGTGCACGGCCACCAAGGGCAGGGACGGACCCCTGGGCCTCCCGGGCACGGGGACTGCCTCGGGGCCAGCACCCCAAAGGCCTTCCTCCAAAGGATGCTGGGCGGAGGGGCAGCGGGCGGGGCTGCGCATGGGGGGCCCCGTCACCCCCATGTCACAGTGCCACCACCCGGCAACGCAGCAGTCACAATGCCCCGGGGCAGGATAAAAGGCAGCGTCTCCCGTGCCCCGCTGCCAGAGATGGCCCGCGGACAGGCCTGAAGACATCCAAGAGCAAGTCCTCGAGGAGCCAGTGGAATTACATGGAGGGGCCTGCGGGAGGAAGACCTCCGGGAGGCTGGACAAGGCTGCTGGAGGTTCTCTGCTGCAAGGCCAGCTCCTGGCAGAACCACCTCCAAAGCTCATCTGAGGGACAGAAATCCTTTCCAGCTCAGTGGCCAGAGCAAGGGAATGCCTTCTTGAGGAGCGCTGCAGAGCTCGCCACCCTCATCCCCCACGGAGCCAGGGGCAGCAGACGTAAGACATGGGAAGCACAGATGTTGTCAGGGGTCCCAGCAGGGCTTTGGAGCACCCACTGGTGCCCTGCCAGGCGTGGGAAGGATTCTGGCCCCCAAGGACCATCAGGCCCTTGTCGGGGGCCTTTTGCCACTCTCGGAAGCCCCTGAGATGGCTCTAGGTGGAGGGAGAGTAGGGCTTGGGCATCTCCTGGGAGGCGTCACCAGCCTGCGGGACGAGGAGGCAGGTCTTGCTCGCGTGCTCAGGGAATAGCCGATCGCCAGCGCTGGGGTCAGGAAGGAATTTTCCCCCGGGGCAGATTGGCCCTGGTCCCCGGGGGTTTTTTGCCTTCCTCTGCAGCACTGAGCATGACCACTTGTCAGGGCTCCTCTCGTCCCTTTTGGCTAGGTTACTGCCTGCTGCTCATGCACCACGAAGATGGCCTCTCGTGCCCTGCAGCTGGGGGGAGGAAGGCTTTTTTTCCCCCACGGTGGGCTAGCAAGCGTCCCCGGGGGTTTTTTGCCTGCCTCTGCAGCACTGAGCACGCACGGCCCCTTGCCAGGGCTCCTTTGGGCCATTTTGGCTAGGTGCCTGCTGCTCCTGCTCCACGAAGGTGGCCCTCGTGCCCCGCATCCGGGGGGAGGAAGCTTACCAGACTCCCCAGGTGGGCCCCCAGGGTGGCCCCCGGGGCTGCTTCTTGCTTCTTGTCCTCTGTAGCATTGAGCACAGCCCCTTGTCAGGGCTCCTCTGAGCCCTTTGGGCTCGGTTCCTGCCTGCTGCTCCTTTGCACCACACCAAGGCACCACTCGTGCCCTGGCTCGCTCTGGCTCTCTTGCCCATCGCAAGTTTGGAGCGGGAGCAAGCTCTGCTCTTCCCTTGGCTCCGTTTCCCCAGGGGTTCTTGCTCGTGCAAAGCAGCCTGGCCTTGCAAGGGCTCCAGGCTTGCTGCACCACCCACAGCTGCCACTTGTCAGCTCTCCCTGCATGCAATACAAGCGCAGGGCAGGCACGAGAGCGCTTTTCATGCATCACTGGCCAAGAAGCACAGCGACGGAGCAAGTTTTGGAAGACAAAAAGTGCGCTTGTCATCGATACGTGTCACAGTTTGGAAAATACCCCATGGTACCACACACCACCTCTTCTTCTTCTTCTTTTGTGTGTGCTGGGTACACCAATGCTCCTTCTTCAAGTTCTCACTCGTCAGAAAACACGGATAGCTTGGCCTGCATTCCTGCTGCTGCTTTCTGCGGCTCTGTGGCTTTCCTTTGCCAGACTGCAAGGGATGCTTTTTCAAGCTAAGCTGAAGACCGCATCAGCCTGCTCTGGGCTACACATGCGCCTTGTGTTAATGCTTGTGAGCATCGGCTCTGAAACGGATTTACAAAAATAAAATCCTCTTCCCACTTGTAACCTTTGTGATTTGTGTCCTTGAAAGTGGGTTTCGAGCTGAAAAACCCCTGGCATTTCAGGCTAATAACAGTCTCATCGTTACGCGACTCATCGGGAGCGCAGGGAATAGAAGAGAACAGAGCAGAAGAGTTGTGCTATGTCATGCCTAGAGCTCTGCCTGACAAGCCGTGACCTAGGCCTGAGGGCTGCCCCCAGGAGAGCAGCTCTCTGCAGTGCCGGTCCCAGGCCCAGCCAGCAGACAGGGGCAGAGACGGGCACACCTACAACGTGGCTCGGGCAGGGACTGAAGGCCCCGGGCCGAGCTGAGACACGTCCCCGGGGCCCTTGGCAGGAGGCGGTGGGGGTGGGGGTCCCAGGGGAGAGGCCGCTCCCAGCCATTGAGGCCTGTGAGCACCCCCAGGACCCTGGCAGAAGTAGGCTTGCACTGCTCATGTGCCCTCCTACAGACATTGGTGGGTGGCCACTTGGGAGACAAGGGTATTGGGCCAGAGGGACCTTTGCTCTGAGGGGGTACTGTTGTTCTCAGGCTCTTGTGGTTTAGCATGCTTCTGAAGGGAAACAGCTCAGGCATTTCTACAAGTGAGTACTTCTGGAGTACTCCAGAAAGGTCCACGGGGAAATGAACAGGGATTGCTCACCTCAAAAAGATTTGCAACCATTTAGTTGAGGAGCCCGTCCTGCTTCAGACTGTGGGCCTGACCTTTGAGCCTCGCTACTGTCACAGGTGTGGGGTTTTACCATCCTGTGGAAACCCAGCTACACTGGGCAAACACACAAGATGTGCAAAAACCGCACGTTTTGCAGATTTGTTCACAGGGTCAAATGATTTCTAAATGATCCACGGCTCTCACCCCCATCAGAAGGTACGTGCCTCCTTCCCACAACGTGACAGAGCAAATGCCTAGGATGGGACATGACTGCCCATTCAATCCCTTCTGCTACTGCACGGCTGGGAGGAAATGCCATCAAAGATTTCCTTAGCATGTACTGGTAGGGAAAGGAGGTAAGAAGAAGAACAGTATAGTACAGTATAGTACAGTATCGTATCGTATCGTATGGTATAATATAGTATACTAGAGAAGAGAAGAGAAGAGAAGAGAAGAGAAGAGAAGAGAAGAGAAGAGAAGAGAAGAGAAGAGAAGAGAATGGCATGGCATGGCATAGGATTGCATGGAATGGAATGGAATGGAATGGAATGGAATGGAATGGAGTGATATGCAATGCAATGCAATGCAATGCAATGCAATGGAAGAGTTGAGTTGGAAGTGACTTACAACGATCACCTACTGCAACTGCCTGAGCACTTCAGGGCTGACCAAAAGTTCAAGCATGGCATTAAGGGCATTGTCCAAATGCCTCTGAAACTCTGACAGGCTTGGGGCATCAACCACCTCTCCAGGAAGCCTCTTCCAGGGTTTGACCACCCTCTTGGTAAAGAAATGTTTCCTCATGTCAGGTCCAAACCTCCCCTGACGGACGCAGCTTTGAGCCATTCCCACACATCCTGGCACTGGGTACCAGGGAGAAGAGATCAGCACCTCCCTCTTAACCTCCCGTCCTCAGGAAGCTGTAGAGAGCAGCGAGGTCGCCCCTCAGCCTCCTTCTCTCCAACCTCGACAAGCCCAGAGTCCTCGGCCCCTCCTCATAGGACATGCCTTCCAGCCCCTTCACCACCTTTGCCGCACTCCTCTGGACACATTCAAGCACCTTAACATCCTTTTTGAATTGTGGGGCCCAATTGACGGGATTGCGTTCCCATACTGCGATCCCCCACAGTACGGGAATGCAATTAATACAGCTGTAGTGAATTATTTCAGGACGTGCTATTTCCACATGCATTTGCCTTGGGGGGGCCCTTTACAAAGAGCAAAGCGTGGGCTTAAAATGCACAGGCTACCAGTTCATCTTCAAGTGTAACTCAAAACACAGGTTTTAGCTTCTAAATGCCATGTACTTTGAAGTCTTTGCTCCTTAAAGACTCTCCTTTTCCCAACAGCCCTCTGGACAGGGGGCACTCATGGCAAGGGAATTCACCTCCAGCCTCCCTCTCCTGCTGACCCATCAGATCCACGTTTGCACACATGCAAGGGCCTGTCTCGTCACACTGAGCTTGCATCAAGACGTTGAGATTCTTTAACTGAAGAACACACACAGTCTGCCACCTTTCTGCATTCACTGCACCCGTTTTACAAAGTAATTACCAAGTGTGTGCTAGAATTTTTTCTTTTCATAGTTCCATTTATTAATTAAAGAACCCAAACAGTGACGTTCCTTTGTATCTGAATGACATGGTTGGTGATTTCATCATCACACCAACGCTCTCAGGGAATTTCAGGTGGGCGTACAAAAAGCAAAATCTTCCGTCCTTCTTTGCAGCTATCGTCCAGGCGCGTAGGGACTCTTAAAGAGGGGCAGTTGCCTTTTAGTGTCCGATGGCCACCTGGTCAGCCGCCTCCTTACCCACATCAGCATTACCAGCAACAACCTTCCTCTTCACTAAATGCCTGCAGAATTCATTTAGAAACTCGCCGACCTTTAGCCACGCTCCTGGAGAGCAAAGCACATCCCCACAGACAGCCGTGCCACTAACTGCATCACACTAACCCACCGGTCTTTCATCTCCTGTACCTTTTTCAGCGTCTGGGCTCATTTGGCACTTTCTCCTCTTAAACGTCCCAAACGGAAACTCGGTTAATGCCAGCTGTGGGTTTTTTCTTTCCTAGGAGGCAGACACCCATTTTGAAAGTGACTACACGCACACTGCCAGCTTCATGCTCAGAGCCCACCCACACAGTCCGTCCGTTCCTCACCCGACCGGTGGAGGGCTGCAGCTGCTGGTCATGGCTGCGTGGAGCCGGACTCCAGCAGGCAACCGATGGGTGAAAGCCTCCTTAACACATCTCTCAGGCTCCACCCTTCATGCTTTGATGCCATCAAATGCATGACACAGTGAAGTTCATGGGCAGGTCTTTTGCATTTAGATGGCAGAAAACCACCGTTCAAGATAAGCAGGCTTCCTGCCTTCCCCAAAAGATACGTTCATTGTCCGCACCCTATTCTGCATTTCATGGCACCCACGGACCAGAAAAAGCTGTACCTCACGGGATGTTTCTATGGCCCGCGTAGTCCATACCATGTCCTGAAGCTCTGACAGAAGAGATAGCCCCTGGATCAATACACCATGCATGTGAGGAACTGCAGGTAACACAACATCAGGTGGAGCGCCAGGAGTTCCTGCTCCACTTTGGAAACGTCAGAGTCGGCCGACTTTCCCGGAGGCATGAGGAGATCACAGGGTGACTCTGAGCCACAAATGGGATACGGGCAAATGCATGCTTGTGTGTCAGGCAAGGTATTTCCATAGGAGAGGCAAGCGTTGTACAAAGCCCTGGTGAGAACTCACCCGTACCGTTAGGGACATTTCTCATTCCTCGGGTTCAAGAAACAAGAATTCCACCTGGGAGGAAGGCAAACAAAGACGAAGCAGTTGACTAGGGGCATGGAGGGCCTACAGAAGAAGAGGACTAGCAGGAGCAAGACAAAGGCTGAGAGGGTTGCCATCGCTTTCAAGCAAGATATCAAAGATGAAGGCCAAAGGGGGAAAAGAGCTATTGAAGTGCAAGGAAAAAGACGGTCAAGAACGCAAAACAATTTGGGACTTTGTGCCAAGAAGAAGACCTCACCAAAAGCAGGGGAGTAGCAAATGTCCCTTGGTGCACTGGGAAGGAATGGTGAGGAAATCCTGCGTGCACTCTACGTCTCCGCACAGGTCATGCAGAGGGAACCAAAAGCCTTTCTTTCACCTCTGGCATCGCCACAAACAAATGAATGCGTCTGGTGTAAATGACCTATGTAAACACTTAGGCGGAAGGTACATACCGGTTTTGGCCCCAACATACAAAATGACAAGAAGAGTACCTGCCTTACTCTTGCAGCTCTCCAAATACTAAATCCTAAAGGAAAAGGAGACTTGCCAGGGGTTTAGGTGAGATCTGAACATCTTCCCACAAAGTGAGCTAGGCAAGTAACGCTCAGAACGGTTAAAGTCACAAACGAGCTCTGAAAGTTTTACCCCAGGGCTGTAGCACGTCTTGTGTCCCGTATAAACACGGCCAACGGGTGTGTTTAACAGAGGAGCCGCGCAGCCTGCCTTCAGTGGGAAAAGGGGATGTGCCGGCAATAGCAGCAAGGGGCTGTTTTTACAGTTTGGAAGAGTCTTCGTTTAGCTGGCTGTGCATGCTCCGGCCATGGATCCAGACGTTCTAGGTCTGAAAATGACCAGCCTTTCCACCACACCAGCGTCACCTCCACTCCCTTGTTTTTCACAGCCCGTCTTATTTCCATGGCGCTCCCTTGGCACCGTCCGTCCCAACCTACGGCTCTGGTTAAGCTTTGGCTTTTCTCTGCGCTGCAGCTGCCAAAATCACCCCCCTTACACCCAAGAAAAACGGTTTGTGTCCAGCCAGATCAAGTCCCTGGTCCTCCTTGCTCCGTGGCCCCACGGACGTTAGCTCCGGCGCAAAGAGGGGATGGCTAACAGGGCTGGTCTCTGGGCTGCGGGGCTGCTTTCCGCCATGGCCTGAAAGAAGAGTTAACAGCACTGGGTTTGTCCCTGGGAGCCGAGTGGCAGAGGAGGCATCGGGGACAGCCAGCAGCTGTGCCCAGTGCACGGCCACCAAGGGCAGGGACGGACCCCTGGGCCTCCCAGGCACGGGGACTGCCTCGGGGCCAGCACCCCAAAGGCCTTCCTCCAAAGGATGCTGGGCGGAGGGGCAGCGGGCGGGGCTGCGCATGGGGGGCCCCGTCACCCCCATGTCACAGTGCCACCACCCGGCAACGCAGCAGTCACAATGCCCCGGGGCAGGATAAAAGGCAGCGTCTCCCGTGCCCCGCTGCCAGAGATGGCCCGCGGACAGGCCTGAAGACATCCAAGAGCAAGTCCTCGAGGAGCCAGTGGAATTACATGGAGGGGCCTGCGGGAGGAAGACCTCCGGGAGGCTGGACAAGGCTGCTGGAGGTTCTCTGCTGCAAGGCCAGCTCCTGGCAGAACCACCTCCAAAGCTCATCTGAGGGACAGAAATCCTTTCCAGCTCAGTGGCCAGAGCAAGGGAATGCCTTCTTGAGGAGCGCTGCAGAGCTCGCCACCCTCATCCCCCACGGAGCCAGGGGCAGCAGACGTAAGACATGGGAAGCACAGATGTTGTCAGGGGTCCCAGCAGGGCTTTGGAGCACCCACTGGTGCCCTGCCAGGCGTGGGAAGGATTCTGGCCCCCAAGGACCATCAGGCCCTTGTCGGGGGCCTTTTGCCACTCTCGGAAGCCCCTGAGATGGCTCTAGGTGGAGGGAGAGTAGGGCTTGGGCATCTCCTGGGAGGCGTCACCAGCCTGCGGGACGAGGAGGCAGGTCTTGCTCGCGTGCTCAGGGAATAGCCGATCGCCAGCGCTGGGGTCAGGAAGGAATTTTCCCCCGGGGCAGATTGGCCCTGGTCCCCGGGGGTTTTTTGCCTTCCTCTGCAGCACTGAGCATGACCACTTGTCAGGGCTCCTCTCGTCCCTTTTGGCTAGGTTACTGCCTGCTGCTCATGCACCACGAAGATGGCCTCTCGTGCCCTGCAGCTGGGGGGAGGAAGGCTTTTTTTCCCCCACGGTGGGCTAGCAAGCGTCCCCGGGGGTTTTTTGCCTGCCTCTGCAGCACTGAGCACGCACGGCCCCTTGCCAGGGCTCCTTTGGGCCATTTTGGCTAGGTGCCTGCTGCTCCTGCTCCACGAAGGTGGCCCTCGTGCCCCGCATCCGGGGGGAGGAAGCTTACCAGACTCCCCAGGTGGGCCCCCAGGGTGGCCCCCGGGGCTGCTTCTTGCTTCTTGTCCTCTGTAGCATTGAGCACAGCCCCTTGTCAGGGCTCCTCTGAGCCCTTTGGGCTCGGTTCCTGCCTGCTGCTCCTTTGCACCACACCAAGGCACCACTCGTGCCCTGGCTCGCTCTGGCTCTCTTGCCCATCGCAAGTTTGGAGCGGGAGCAAGCTCTGCTCTTCCCTTGGCTCCGTTTCCCCAGGGGTTCTTGCTCGTGCAAAGCAGCCTGGCCTTGCAAGGGCTCCAGGCTTGCTGCACCACCCACAGCTGCCACTTGTCAGCTCTCCCTGCATGCAATACAAGCGCAGGGCAGGCACGAGAGCGCTTTTCATGCATCACTGGCCAAGAAGCACAGCGACGGAGCAAGTTTTGGAAGACAAAAAGTGCGCTTGTCATCGATACGTGTCACAGTTTGGAAAATACCCCATGGTACCACACACCACCTCTTCTTCTTCTTCTTTTGTGTGTGCTGGGTACACCAATGCTCCTTCTTCAAGTTCTCACTCGTCAGAAAACACGGATAGCTTGGCCTGCATTCCTGCTGCTGCTTTCTGCGGCTCTGTGGCTTTCCTTTGCCAGACTGCAAGGGATGCTTTTTCAAGCTAAGCTGAAGACCGCATCAGCCTGCTCTGGGCTACACATGCGCCTTGTGTTAATGCTTGTGAGCATCGGCTCTGAAACGGATTTACAAAAATAAAATCCTCTTCCCACTTGTAACCTTTGTGATTTGTGTCCTTGAAAGTGGGTTTCGAGCTGAAAAACCCCTGGCATTTCAGGCTAATAACAGTCTCATCGTTACGCGACTCATCGGGAGCGCAGGGAATAGAAGAGAACAGAGCAGAAGAGTTGTGCTATGTCATGCCTAGAGCTCTGCCTGACAAGCCGTGACCTAGGCCTGAGGGCTGCCCCCAGGAGAGCAGCTCTCTGCAGTGCCGGTCCCAGGCCCAGCCAGCAGACAGGGGCAGAGACGGGCACACCTACAACGTGGCTCGGGCAGGGACTGAAGGCCCCGGGCCGAGCTGAGACACGTCCCCGGGGCCCTTGGCAGGAGGCGGTGGGGGTGGGGGTCCCAGGGGAGAGGCCGCTCCCAGCCATTGAGGCCTGTGAGCACCCCCAGGACCCTGGCAGAAGTAGGCTTGCACTGCTCATGTGCCCTCCTACAGACATTGGTGGGTGGCCACTTGGGAGACAAGGGTATTGGGCCAGAGGGACCTTTGCTCTGAGGGGGTACTGTTGTTCTCAGGCTCTTGTGGTTTAGCATGCTTCTGAAGGGAAACAGCTCAGGCATTTCTACAAGTGAGTACTTCTGGAGTACTCCAGAAAGGTCCACGGGGAAATGAACAGGGATTGCTCACCTCAAAAAGATTTGCAACCATTTAGTTGAGGAGCCCGTCCTGCTTCAGACTGTGGGCCTGACCTTTGAGCCTCGCTACTGTCACAGGTGTGGGGTTTTACCATCCTGTGGAAACCCAGCTACACTGGGCAAACACACAAGATGTGCAAAAACCGCACGTTTTGCAGATTTGTTCACAGGGTCAAATGATTTCTAAATGATCCACGGCTCTCACCCCCATCAGAAGGTACGTGCCTCCTTCCCACAACGTGACAGAGCAAATGCCTAGGATGGGACATGACTGCCCATTCAATCCCTTCTGCTACTGCACGGCTGGGAGGAAATGCCATCAAAGATTTCCTTAGCATGTACTGGTAGGGAAAGGAGGTAAGAAGAAGAACAGTATAGTACAGTATAGTACAGTATCGTATCGTATCGTATGGTATAATATAGTATACTAGAGAAGAGAAGAGAAGAGAAGAGAAGAGAAGAGAAGAGAAGAGAAGAGAAGAGAAGAGAAGAGAAGAGAATGGCATGGCATGGCATAGGATTGCATGGAATGGAATGGAATGGAATGGAATGGAATGGAATGGAATGGAATGGAGTGATATGCAATGCAATGCAATGCAATGCAATGCAATGGAAGAGTTGAGTTGGAAGTGACTTACAACGATCACCTACTGCAACTGCCTGAGCACTTCAGGGCTGACCAAAAGTTCAAGCATGGCATTAAGGGCATTGTCCAAATGCCTCTGAAACTCTGACAGGCTTGGGGCATCAACCACCTCTCCAGGAAGCCTCTTCCAGGGTTTGACCACCCTCTTGGTAAAGAAATGTTTCCTCATGTCAGGTCCAAACCTCCCCTGACGGACGCAGCTTTGAGCCATTCCCACACATCCTGGCACTGGGTACCAGGGAGAAGAGATCAGCACCTCCCTCTTAACCTCCCGTCCTCAGGAAGCTGTAGAGAGCAGCGAGGTCGCCCCTCAGCCTCCTTCTCTCCAACCTCGACAAGCCCAGAGTCCTCGGCCCCTCCTCATAGGACATGCCTTCCAGCCCCTTCACCACCTTTGCCGCACTCCTCTGGACACATTCAAGCACCTTAACATCCTTTTTGAATTGTGGGGCCCAATTGACGGGATTGCGTTCCCATACTGCGATCCCCCACAGTACGGGAATGCAATTAATACAGCTGTAGTGAATTATTTCAGGACGTGCTATTTCCACATGCATTTGCCTTGGGGGGGCCCTTTACAAAGAGCAAAGCGTGGGCTTAAAATGCACAGGCTACCAGTTCATCTTCAAGTGTAACTCAAAACACAGGTTTTAGCTTCTAAATGCCATGTACTTTGAAGTCTTTGCTCCTTAAAGACTCTCCTTTTCCCAACAGCCCTCTGGACAGGGGGCACTCATGGCAAGGGAATTCACCTCCAGCCTCCCTCTCCTGCTGACCCATCAGATCCACGTTTGCACACATGCAAGGGCCTGTCTCGTCACACTGAGCTTGCATCAAGACGTTGAGATTCTTTAACTGAAGAACACACACAGTCTGCCACCTTTCTGCATTCACTGCACCCGTTTTACAAAGTAATTACCAAGTGTGTGCTAGAATTTTTTCTTTTCATAGTTCCATTTATTAATTAAAGAACCCAAACAGTGACGTTCCTTTGTATCTGAATGACATGGTTGGTGATTTCATCATCACACCAACGCTCTCAGGGAATTTCAGGTGGGCGTACAAAAAGCAAAATCTTCCGTCCTTCTTTGCAGCTATCGTCCAGGCGCGTAGGGACTCTTAAAGAGGGGCAGTTGCCTTTTAGTGTCCGATGGCCACCTGGTCAGCCGCCTCCTTACCCACATCAGCATTACCAGCAACAACCTTCCTCTTCACTAAATGCCTGCAGAATTCATTTAGAAACTCGCCGACCTTTAGCCACGCTCCTGGAGAGCAAAGCACATCCCCACAGACAGCCGTGCCACTAACTGCATCACACTAACCCACCGGTCTTTCATCTCCTGTACCTTTTTCAGCGTCTGGGCTCATTTGGCACTTTCTCCTCTTAAACGTCCCAAACGGAAACTCGGTTAATGCCAGCTGTGGGTTTTTTCTTTCCTAGGAGGCAGACACCCATTTTGAAAGTGACTACACGCACACTGCCAGCTTCATGCTCAGAGCCCACCCACACAGTCCGTCCGTTCCTCACCCGACCGGTGGAGGGCTGCAGCTGCTGGTCATGGCTGCGTGGAGCCGGACTCCAGCAGGCAACCGATGGGTGAAAGCCTCCTTAACACATCTCTCAGGCTCCACCCTTCATGCTTTGATGCCATCAAATGCATGACACAGTGAAGTTCATGGGCAGGTCTTTTGCATTTAGATGGCAGAAAACCACCGTTCAAGATAAGCAGGCTTCCTGCCTTCCCCAAAAGATACGTTCATTGTCCGCACCCTATTCTGCATTTCATGGCACCCACGGACCAGAAAAAGCTGTACCTCACGGGATGTTTCTATGGCCCGCGTAGTCCATACCATGTCCTGAAGCTCTGACAGAAGAGATAGCCCCTGGATCAATACACCATGCATGTGAGGAACTGCAGGTAACACAACATCAGGTGGAGCGCCAGGAGTTCCTGCTCCACTTTGGAAACGTCAGAGTTGGCCGACTTTCCCGGAGGCATGAGGAGATCACAGGGTGACTCTGAGCCACAAATGGGATACGGGCAAATGCATGCTTGTGTGTCAGGCAAGGTATTTCCATAGGAGAGGCAAGCGTTGTACAAAGCCCTGGTGAGAACTCACCCGTACCGTTAGGGACATTTCTCATTCCTCGGGTTCAAGAAACAAGAATTCCACCTGGGAGGAAGGCAAACAAAGACGAAGCAGTTGACTAGGGGCATGGAGGGCCTACAGAAGAAGAGGACTAGCAGGAGCAAGACAAAGGCTGAGAGGGTTGCCATCGCTTTCAAGCAAGATATCAAAGATGAAGGCCAAAGGGGGAAAAGAGCTATTGAAGTGCAAGGAAAAAGACGGTCAAGAACGCAAAACAATTTGGGACTTTGTGCCAAGAAGAAGACCTCACCAAAAGCAGGGGAGTAGCAAATGTCCCTTGGTGCACTGGGAAGGAATGGTGAGGAAATCCTGCGTGCACTCTACGTCTCCGCACAGGTCATGCAGAGGGAACCAAAAGCCTTTCTTTCACCTCTGGCATCGCCACAAACAAATGAATGCGTCTGGTGTAAATGACCTATGTAAACACTTAGGCGGAAGGTACATACCGGTTTTGGCCCCAACATACAAAATGACAAGAAGAGTACCTGCCTTACTCTTGCAGCTCTCCAAATACTAAATCCTAAAGGAAAAGGAGACTTGCCAGGGGTTTAGGTGAGATCTGAACATCTTCCCACAAAGTGAGCTAGGCAAGTAACGCTCAGAACGGTTAAAGTCACAAACGAGCTCTGAAAGTTTTACCCCAGGGCTGTAGCACGTCTTGTGTCCCGTATAAACACGGCCAACGGGTGTGTTTAACAGAGGAGCCGCGCAGCCTGCCTTCAGTGGGAAAAGGGGATGTGCCGGCAATAGCAGCAAGGGGCTGTTTTTACAGTTTGGAAGAGTCTTCGTTTAGCTGGCTGTGCATGCTCCGGCCATGGATCCAGACGTTCTAGGTCTGAAAATGACCAGCCTTTCCACCACACCAGCGTCACCTCCACTCCCTTGTTTTTCACAGCCCGTCTTATTTCCATGGCGCTCCCTTGGCACCGTCCGTCCCAACCTACGGCTCTGGTTAAGCTTTGGCTTTTCTCTGCGCTGCAGCTGCCAAAATCACCCCCCTTACACCCAAGAAAAACGGTTTGTGTCCAGCCAGATCAAGTCCCTGGTCCTCCTTGCTCCGTGGCCCCACGGACGTTAGCTCCGGCGCAAAGAGGGGATGGCTAACAGGGCTGGTCTCTGGGCTGCGGGGCTGCTTTCCGCCATGGCCTGAAAGAAGAGTTAACAGCACTGGGTTTGTCCCTGGGAGCCGAGTGGCAGAGGAGGCATCGGGGACAGCCAGCAGCTGTGCCCAGTGCACGGCCACCAAGGGCAGGGACGGACCCCTGGGCCTCCCAGGCACGGGGACTGCCTCGGGGCCAGCACCCCAAAGGCCTTCCTCCAAAGGATGCTGGGCGGAGGGGCAGCGGGCGGGGCTGCGCATGGGGGGCCCCGTCACCCCCATGTCACAGTGCCACCACCCGGCAACGCAGCAGTCACAATGCCCCGGGGCAGGATAAAAGGCAGCGTCTCCCGTGCCCCGCTGCCAGAGATGGCCCGCGGACAGGCCTGAAGACATCCAAGAGCAAGTCCTCGAGGAGCCAGTGGAATTACATGGAGGGGCCTGCGGGAGGAAGACCTCCGGGAGGCTGGACAAGGCTGCTGGAGGTTCTCTGCTGCAAGGCCAGCTCCTGGCAGAACCACCTCCAAAGCTCATCTGAGGGACAGAAATCCTTTCCAGCTCAGTGGCCAGAGCAAGGGAATGCCTTCTTGAGGAGCGCTGCAGAGCTCGCCACCCTCATCCCCCACGGAGCCAGGGGCAGCAGACGTAAGACATGGGAAGCACAGATGTTGTCAGGGGTCCCAGCAGGGCTTTGGAGCACCCACTGGTGCCCTGCCAGGCGTGGGAAGGATTCTGGCCCCCAAGGACCATCAGGCCCTTGTCGGGGGCCTTTTGCCACTCTCGGAAGCCCCTGAGATGGCTCTAGGTGGAGGGAGAGTAGGGCTTGGGCATCTCCTGGGAGGCGTCACCAGCCTGCGGGACGAGGAGGCAGGTCTTGCTCGCGTGCTCAGGGAATAGCCGATCGCCAGCGCTGGGGTCAGGAAGGAATTTTCCCCCGGGGCAGATTGGCCCTGGTCCCCGGGGGTTTTTTGCCTTCCTCTGCAGCACTGAGCATGACCACTTGTCAGGGCTCCTCTCGTCCCTTTTGGCTAGGTTACTGCCTGCTGCTCATGCACCACGAAGATGGCCTCTCGTGCCCTGCAGCTGGGGGGAGGAAGGCTTTTTTTCCCCCACGGTGGGCTAGCAAGCGTCCCCGGGGGTTTTTTTGCCTGCCTCTGCAGCACTGAGCACGCACGGCCCCTTGCCAGGGCTCCTTTGGGCCATTTTGGCTAGGTGCCTGCTGCTCCTGCTCCACGAAGGTGGCCCTCGTGCCCCGCATCCGGGGGGAGGAAGCTTACCAGACTCCCCAGGTGGGCCCCCAGGGTGGCCCCCGGGGCTGCTTCTTGCTTCTTGTCCTCTGTAGCATTGAGCACAGCCCCTTGTCAGGGCTCCTCTGAGCCCTTTGGGCTCGGTTCCTGCCTGCTGCTCCTTTGCACCACACCAAGGCACCACTCGTGCCCTGGCTCGCTCTGGCTCTCTTGCCCATCGCAAGTTTGGAGCGGGAGCAAGCTCTGCTCTTCCCTTGGCTCCGTTTCCCCAGGGGTTCTTGCTCGTGCAAAGCAGCCTGGCCTTGCAAGGGCTCCAGGCTTGCTGCACCACCCGCAGCTGCCACTTGTCAGCTCTCCCTGCATGCAATACAAGCGCAGGGAGGCACGAGAGCGCTTTTCATGCATCACTGGCCAAGAAGCACAGCGACGGAGCAAGTTTTGGAAGACAAAAAGTGCGCTTGTCATCGATACGTGTCACAGTTTGGAAAATACCCCATGGTACCACACACCACCTCTTCTTCTTCTTTTGTGTGTGCTGGGTACACCAATGCTCCTTCTTCAAGTTCTCACTCGTCAGAAAACACGGATAGCTTGGCCTGCATTCCTGCTGCTGCTTTCTGCGGCTCTGTGGCTTTCCTTTGCCAGACTGCAAGGGATGCTTTTTCAAGCTAAGCTGAAGACCGCATCAGCCTGCTCTGGGCTACACATGCGCCTTGTGTTAATGCTTGTGAGCATTGGCTCTGAAACGGATTTACAAAAATAAAATCCTCTTCCCACTTGTAACCTTTGTGATTTGTGTCCTTGAAAGTGGGTTTCGAGCTGAAAAACCCCTGGCCTTTCAGGCTAATAACAGTCTCATCGTTACGCGACTCATCGGGAGCGCAGGGAATAGAAGAGAACAGAGCAGAAGAGTTGTGCTATGTCATGCCTAGGGTTCTGCCTGACAAGCCGTGACCTAGGCCTGAGGGCTGCCCCCAGGAGAGCAGCTCTCTGCAGTGCCGGTCCCAGGCCCAGCCAGCAGACAGGGGCACAGACGGGCACACCTACAACGTGGCTCGGGCAGGGACTGAAGGCCCCGGGCTGAGCTGAGACACGTCCCCCCCCGGGGCCCTTGGCAGGAGGCGGTGTGGGTGGGGGTCCCAGGGGAGAGGCCGGTCCCAGCCATTGAGGTCTATGAGCACCCCCAGGACCCTGGCAGAAGTAGGCTTGCACTGCTCATGTGCCCTCCTACAGACATTGGTGGGTGGCCACTTGGGAGACAAGGGTATTGGGCCAGAGGGACCTTTGCTCTGAGGGGGTACTGTTGTTCTCAGGCTCTTGTGGTTTAGCATGCTTCTGAAGGGAAACAGCTCAGGCATTTCTACAAGTGAGTACTTCTGGAGTACTCCAGAAAGGTCCACGGGGAAATGAACAGGGATTGCTCACCTCAAAAAGATTTGCAACCATTTAGTTGAGGAGCCCGTCCTGCTTCAGACTGTGGGCCTGACCTTTGAGCCTCGCTACTGTCACAGGTGTGGGGTTTTACCATCCTGTGGAAACCCAGCTACACTGGGCAAACACACAAGATGTGCAAAAACCGCACGTTTTGCAGATTTGTTCACAGGGTCAAATGATTTCTAAATGATCCACGGCTCTCACCCCCATCAGAAGGTACGTGCCTCCTTCCCACAACGTGACAGAGCAAATGCCTAGGATGGGACATGACTGCCCATTCAATCCCTTCTGCTACTGCACGGCTGGGAGGAAATGCCATCAAAGATTTCCTTAGCATGTACTGGTAGGGAAAGGAGGTAAGAAGAAGAACAGTATAGTACAGTATAGTACAGTATCGTATCGTATCGTATGGTATAATATAGTATACTAGAGAAGAGAAGAGAAGAGAAGAGAAGAGAAGAGAAGAGAAGAGAAGAGAAGAGAAGAGAAGAGAAGAGAAGAGAAGAGAAGAGAAGAGAATAGCATGGCATGGCATGGCATAGGATTGCATGGAATGGAATGGAATGGAATGGAATGGAATGGAATGGAGTGATATGCAATGCAATGCAATGCAATGCAATGCAATGGAAGAGTTGAGTTGGAAGTGACTTACAACGATCACCTACTGCAACTGCCTGAGCACTTCAGGGCTGACCAAAAGTTCAAGCATGGCATTAAGGGCATTGTCCAAATGCCTCTGAAACTCTGACAGGCTTGGGGCATCAACCACCTCTCCAGGAAGCCTCTTCCAGGGTTTGACCACCCTCTTGGTAAAGAAATGTTTCCTCATGTCAGGTCCAAGCCTCCCCTGACGGACGCAGCTTTGAGCCATTCCCACACATCCTGGCACTGGGTACCAGGGAGAAGAGATCAGCACCTCCCTCTTAACCTCCCGTCCTCAGGAAGCTGTAGAGAGCAGCGAGGTCGCCCCTCAGCCTCCTTCTCTCCAACCTCGACAAGCCCAGAGTCCTCGGCCCCTCCTCATAGGACATGCCTTCCAGCCCCTTCACCACCTTTGCCGCACTCCTCTGGACACATTCAAGCACCTTAACATCCTTTTTGAATTGTGGGGCCCAATTGACGGGATTGCGTTCCCATACTGCGATCCCCCACAGTACGGGAATGCAATTAATACAGCTGTAGTGAATTATTTCAGGACGTGCTATTTCCACATGCATTTGCCTTGGGGGGGCCCTTTACAAAGAGCAAAGCGTGGGCTTAAAATGCACAGGCTACCAGTTCATCTTCAAGTGTAACTCAAAACACAGGTTTTAGCTTCTAAATGCCATGTACTTTGAAGTCCTTGCTCCTTAAAGACTCTCCTTTTCCCAACAGCCCTCTGGACAGGGGGCACTCATGGCAAGGGAATTCACCTCCAGCCTCCCTCTCCTGCTGACCCATCAGATCCACGTTTGCACACATGCAAGGGCCTGTCTCGTCACACTGAGCTTGCATCAAGATGTTGAGATTCTTTAACTGAAGAACACACACAGTCTGCCACCTTTCTGCATTCACTGCACCCGTTTTACAAAGTAATTACCAAGTGTGTGCTAGAATTTTTTCTTTTCATAGTTCCATTTATTAATTAAAGAACCCAAACAGTGACGTTCCTTTGTATCTGAATGACATGGTTGGTGATTTCATCATCACACCAACGCTCTCAGGGAATTTCAGGTGGGCGTACAAAAAGCAAAATCTTCCGTCCTTCTTTGCAGCTATCGTCCAGGCGCGTAGGGACTCTTAAAGAGGGGCAGTTGCCTTTTAGTGTCCGATGGCCACCTGGTCAGCCGCCTCCTTACCCACATCAGCATTACCAGCAACAACCTTCCTCTTCACTAAATGCCTGCAGAATTCATTTAGAAACTCGCCGACCTTTAGCCACGCTCCTGGAGAGCAAAGCACATCCCCACAGACAGCCGTGCCACTAACTGCATCACACTAACCCACCGGTCTTTCATCTCCTGTACCTTTTTCAGCGTCTGGGCTCATTTGGCACTTTCTCCTCTTAAACGTCCCAAACGGAAACTCGGTTAATGCCAGCTGTGGGTTTTTTCTTTCCTAGGAGGCAGACACCCATTTTGAAAGTGACTACACGCACACTGCCAGCTTCATGCTCAGAGCCCACCCACACAGTCCGTCCGTTCCTCACCCGACCGGTGGAGGGCTGCAGCTGCTGGTCACGGCTGCGTGGAGCCGGACTCCAGCAGGCAACCGATGGGTGAAAGCCTCCTTAACACATCTCTCAGGCTCCACCCTTCATGCTTTGATGCCATCAAATGCATGACACAGTGAAGTTCATGGGCAGGTCTTTTGCATTTAGATGGCAGAAAACCACCGTTCAAGATAAGCAGGCTTCCTGCCTTCCCCAAAAGATACGTTCATTGTCCGCACCCTATTCTGCATTTCATGGCACCCACGGACCAGAAAAAGCTGTACCTCACGGGATGTTTCTATGGCCCGCGTAGTCCATACCATGTCCTGAAGCTCTGACAGAAGAGATAGCCCCTGGATCAATACACCATGCATGTGAGGAACTGCAGGTAACACAACATCAGGTGGAGCGCCAGGAGTTCCTGCTCCACTTTGGAAACGTCAGAGTCGGCCGACTTTCCCGGAGGCATGAGGAGATCACAGGGTGACTCTGAGCCACAAATGGGATACGGGCAAATGCATGCTTGTGTGTCAGGCAAGGTATTTCCATAGGAGAGGCAAGCGTTGTACAAAGCCCTGGTGAGAACTCACCCGTACCGTTAGGGACATTTCTCATTCCTCGGGTTCAAGAAACAAGAATTCCACCTGGGAGGAAGGCAAACAAAGACGAAGCAGTTGACTAGGGGCATGGAGGGCCTACAGAAGAAGAGGACTAGCAGGAGCAAGACAAAGGCTGAGAGGGTTGCCATCGCTTTCAAGCAAGATATCAAAGATGAAGGCCAAAGGGGGAAAAGAGCTATTGAAGTGCAAGGAAAAAGACGGTCAAGAACGCAAAACAATTTGGGACTTTGTGCCAAGAAGAAGACCTCACCAAAAGCAGGGGAGTAGCAAATGTCCCTTGGTGCACTGGGAAGGAATGGTGAGGAAATCCTGCGTGCACTCTACGTCTCCGCACAGGTCATGCAGAGGGAACCAAAAGCCTTTCTTTCACCTCTGGCATCGCCACAAACAAATGAATGCGTCTGGTGTAAATGACCTATGTAAACACTTAGGCGGAAGGTACATACCGGTTTTGGCCCCAACATACAAAATGACAAGAAGAGTACCTGCCTTACTCTTGCAGCTCTCCAAATACTAAATCCTAAAGGAAAAGGAGACTTGCCAGGGGTTTAGGTGAGATCTGAACATCTTCCCACAAAGTGAGCTAGGCAAGTAACGCTCAGAACGGTTAAAGTCACAAACGAGCTCTGAAAGTTTTACCCCAGGGCTGTAGCACGTCTTGTGTCCCGTATAAACACGGCCAACGGGTGTGTTTAACAGAGGAGCCGCGCAGCCTGCCTTCAGTGGGAAAAGGGGATGTGCCGGCAATAGCAGCAAGGGGCTGTTTTTACAGTTTGGAAGAGTCTTCGTTTAGCTGGCTGTGCATGCTCTGGCCATGGATCCAGACGTTCTAGGTCTGAAAATGACCAGCCTTTCCACCACACCAGCGTCACCTCCACTCCCTTGTTTTTCACAGCCCGTCTTATTTCCATGGCGCTCCCTTGGCACCGTCCGTCCCAACCTACGGCTCTGGTTAAGCTTTGGCTTTTCTCCGCGCTGCAGCTGCCAAAATCACCCCCCTTACACCCAAGAAAAACGGTTTGTGTCCAGCCAGATCAAGTCCCTGGTCCTCCTTGCTCCGTGGCCCCACGGACGTTAGCTCCGGCGCAAAGAGGGGATGGCTAACAGGGCTGGTCTCTGGGCTGCGGGGCTGCTTTCCGCCATGGCCTGAAAGAAGAGTTAACAGCACTGGGTTTGTCCCTGGGAGCCGAGTGGCAGAGGAGGCATCGGGGACAGCCAGCAGCTGTGCCCAGTGCACGGCCACCAAGGGCAGGGACGGACCCCTGGGCCTCCCGGGCACGGGGACTGCCTCGGGGCCAGCACCCCAAAGGCCTTCCTCCAAAGGATGCTGGGCGGAGGGGCAGCGGGCGGGGCTGCGCATGGGGGGCCCCGTCAACCCCATGTCACAGTGCCACCACCCGGCAACGCAGCAGTCACAATGCCCCGGGGCAGGATAAAAGGCAGCGTCTCCCGTGCCCCGCTGCCAGAGATGGCCCGCGGACAGGCCTGAAGACATCCAAGAGCAAGTCCTCGAGGAGCCAGTGGAATTACATGGAGGGGCCTGCGGGAGGAAGACCTCCGGGAGGCTGGACAAGGCTGCTGGAGGTTCTCTGCTGCAAGGCCAGCTCCTGGCAGAACCACCTCCAAAGCTCATCTGAGGGACAGAAATCCTTTCCAGCTCAGTGGCCAGAGCAAGGGAATGCCTTCTTGAGGAGCGCTGCAGAGCTCGCCACCCTCATCCCCCACGGAGCCAGGGGCAGCAGACGTAAGACATGGGAAGCACAGATGTTGTCAGGGGTCCCAGCAGGGCTTTGGAGCACCCACTGGTGCCCTGCCAGGCGTGGGAAGGATTCTGGCCCCCAAGGACCATCAGGCCCTTGTCGGGGGCCTTTTGCCACTCTCGGAAGCCCCTGAGATGGCTCTAGGTGGAGGGAGAGTAGGGCTTGGGCATCTCCTGGGAGGCGTCACCAGCCTGCGGGACGAGGAGGCAGGTCTTGCTCGCGTGCTCAGGGAATAGCCGATCGCCAGCGCTGGGGTCAGGAAGGAATTTTCCCCCGGGGCAGATTGGCCCTGGTCCCCGGGGGTTTTTTGCCTTCCTCTGCAGCACTGAGCATGACCACTTGTCAGGGCTCCTCTCGTCCCTTTTGGCTAGGTTACTGCCTGCTGCTCATGCACCACGAAGATGGCCTCTCGTGCCCTGCAGCTGGGGGGAGGAAGGCTTTTTTTCCCCCACGGTGGGCTAGCAAGCGTCCCCGGGGGTTTTTTGCCTGCCTCTGCAGCACTGAGCACGCACGGCCCCTTGCCAGGGCTCCTTTGGGCCATTTTGGCTAGGTGCCTGCTGCTCCTGCTCCACGAAGGTGGCCCTCGTGCCCCGCATCCGGGGGGAGGAAGCTTACCAGACTCCCCAGGTGGGCCCCCAGGGTGGCCCCCGGGGCTGCTTCTTGCTTCTTGTCCTCTGTAGCATTGAGCACAGCCCCTTGTCAGGGCTCCTCTGAGCCCTTTGGGCTCGGTTCCTGCCTGCTGCTCCTTTGCACCACACCAAGGCACCACTCGTGCCCTGGCTCGCTCTGGCTCTCTTGCCCATCGCAAGTTTGGAGCGGGAGCAAGCTCTGCTCTTCCCTTGGCTCCGTTTCCCCAGGGGTTCTTGCTCGTGCAAAGCAGCCTGGCCTTGCAAGGGCTCCAGGCTTGCTGCACCACCCGCAGCTGCCACTTGTCAGCTCTCCCTGCATGCAATACAAGCGCAGGGCAGGCACGAGAGCGCTTTTCATGCATCACTGGCCAAGAAGCACAGCGACGGAGCAAGTTTTGGAAGACAAAAAGTGCGCTTGTCATCGATACGTGTCACAGTTTGGAAAATACCCCATGGTACCACACACCACCTCTTCTTCTTCTTCTTTTGTGTGTGCTGGGTACACCAATGCTCCTTCTTCAAGTTCTCACTCGTCAGAAAACACGGATAGCTTGGCCTGCATTCCTGCTGCTGCTTTCTGCGGCTCTGTGGCTTTCCTTTGCCAGACTGCAAGGGATGCTTTTTCAAGCTAAGCTGAAGACCGCATCAGCCTGCTCTGGGCTACACATGCGCCTTGTGTTAATGCTTGTGAGCATTGGCTCTGAAACGGATTTACAAAAATAAAATCCTCTTCCCACTTGTAACCTTTGTGATTTGTGTCCTTGAAAGTGGGTTTCGAGCTGAAAAACCCCTGGCATTTCAGGCTAATAACAGTCTCATCGTTACGCGACTCATCGGGAGCGCAGGGAACAGAAGAGAACAGAGCAGAAGAGTTGTGCTATGTCATGCCTAGAGCTCTGCCTGACAAGCCGTGACCTAGGCCTGAGGGCTGCCCCCAGGAGAGCAGCTCTCTGCAGTGCCGGTCCCAGGCCCAGCCAGCAGACAGGGGCAGAGACGGGCACACCTACAACGTGGCTCGGGCAGGGACTGAAGGCCCCGGGCCGAGCTGAGACACGTCCCCGGGGCCCTTGGCAGGAGGCGGTGGGGGTGGGGGTCCCAGGGGAGAGGCCGCTCCCAGCCATTGAGGCCTGTGAGCACCCCCAGGACCCTGGCAGAAGTAGGCTTGCACTGCTCATGTGCCCTCCTACAGACATTGGTGGGTGGCCACTTGGGAGACAAGGGTATTGGGCCAGAGGGACCTTTGCTCTGAGGGGGTACTGTTGTTCTCAGGCTCTTGTGGTTTAGCATGCTTCTGAAGGGAAACAGCTCAGGCATTTCTACAAGTGAGTACTTCTGGAGTACTCCAGAAAGGTCCACGGGGAAATGAACAGGGATTGCTCACCTCAAAAAGATTTGCAACCATTTAGTTGAGGAGCCCGTCCTGCTTCAGACTGTGGGCCTGACCTTTGAGCCTCGCTACTGTCACAGGTGTGGGGTTTTACCATCCTGTGGAAACCCAGCTACACTGGGCAAACACACAAGATGTGCAAAAACCGCACGTTTTGCAGATTTGTTCACAGGGTCAAATGATTTCTAAATGATCCACGGCTCTCACCCCCATCAGAAGGTACGTGCCTCCTTCCCACAACGTGACAGAGCAAATGCCTAGGATGGGACATGACTGCCCATTCAATCCCTTCTGCTACTGCACGGCTGGGAGGAAATGCCATCAAAGATTTCCTTAGCATGTACTGGTAGGGAAAGGAGGTAAGAAGAAGAACAGTATAGTACAGTATAGTACAGTATCGTATCGTATCGTATGGTATAATATAGTATACTAGAGAAGAGAAGAGAAGAGAAGAGAAGAGAAGAGAAGAGAAGAGAAGAGAAGAGAAGAGAAGAGAAGAGAAGAGAAGAGAAGAGAAGAGAATGGCATGGCATGGCATAGGATTGCATGGAATGGAATGGAATGGAATGGAATGGAATGGAGTGATATGCAATGCAATGCAATGCAATGCAATGCAATGGAAGAGTTGAGTTGGAAGTGACTTACAACGATCACCTACTGCAACTGCCTGAGCACTTCAGGGCTGACCAAAAGTTCAAGCATGGCATTAAGGGCATTGTCCAAATGCCTCTGAAACTCTGACAGGCTTGGGGCATCAACCACCTCTCCAGGAAGCCTCTTCCAGGGTTTGACCACCCTCTTGGTAAAGAAATGTTTCCTCATGTCAGGTCCAAACCTCCCCTGACGGACGCAGCTTTGAGCCATTCCCACACATCCTGGCACTGGGTACCAGGGAGAAGAGATCAGCACCTCCCTCTTAACCTCCCGTCCTCAGGAAGCTGTAGAGAGCAGCGAGGTCGCCCCTCAGCCTCCTTCTCTCCAACCTCGACAAGCCCAGAGTCCTCGGCCCCTCCTCATAGGACATGCCTTCCAGCCCCTTCACCACCTTTGCCGCACTCCTCTGGACACATTCAAGCACCTTAACATCCTTTTTGAATTGTGGGGCCCAATTGACGGGATTGCGTTCCCATACTGCGATCCCCCACAGTACGGGAATGCAATTAATACAGCTGTAGTGAATTATTTCAGGACGTGCTATTTCCACATGCATTTGCCTTGGGGGGGCCCTTTACAAAGAGCAAAGCGTGGGCTTAAAATGCACAGGCTACCAGTTCATCTTCAAGTGTAACTCAAAACACAGGTTTTAGCTTCTAAATGCCATGTACTTTGAAGTCCTTGCTCCTTAAAGACTCTCCTTTTCCCAACAGCCCTCTGGACAGGGGGCACTCATGGCAAGGGAATTCACCTCCAGCCTCCCTCTCCTGCTGACCCATCAGATCCACGTTTGCACACATGCAAGGGCCTGTCTCGTCACACTGAGCTTGCATCAAGATGTTGAGATTCTTTAACTGAAGAACACACACAGTCTGCCACCTTTCTGCATTCACTGCACCCGTTTTACAAAGTAATTACCAAGTGTGTGCTAGAATTTTTTCTTTTCATAGTTCCATTTATTAATTAAAGAACCCAAACAGTGACGTTCCTTTGTATCTGAATGACATGGTTGGTGATTTCATCATCACACCAACGCTCTCAGGGAATTTCAGGTGGGCGTACAAAAAGCAAAATCTTCCGTCCTTCTTTGCAGCTATCGTCCAGGCGCGTAGGGACTCTTAAAGAGGGGCAGTTGCCTTTTAGTGTCCGATGGCCACCTGGTCAGCCGCCTCCTTACCCACATCAGCATTACCAGCAACAACCTTCCTCTTCACTAAATGCCTGCAGAATTCATTTAGAAACTCGCCGACCTTTAGCCACGCTCCTGGAGAGCAAAGCACATCCCCACAGACAGCCGTGCCACTAACTGCATCACACTAACCCACCGGTCTTTCATCTCCTGTACCTTTTTCAGCGTCTGGGCTCATTTGGCACTTTCTCCTCTTAAACGTCCCAAACGGAAACTCGGTTAATGCCAGCTGTGGGTTTTTTCTTTCCTAGGAGGCAGACACCCATTTTGAAAGTGACTACACGCACACTGCCAGCTTCATGCTCAGAGCCCACCCACACAGTCCGTCCGTTCCTCACCCGACCGGTGGAGGGCTGCAGCTGCTGGTCACGGCTGCGTGGAGCCGGACTCCAGCAGGCAACCGATGGGTGAAAGCCTCCTTAACACATCTCTCAGGCTCCACCCTTCATGCTTTGATGCCATCAAATGCATGACACAGTGAAGTTCATGGGCAGGTCTTTTGCATTTAGATGGCAGAAAACCACCGTTCAAGATAAGCAGGCTTCCTGCCTTCCCCAAAAGATACGTTCATTGTCCGCACCCTATTCTGCATTTCATGGCACCCACGGACCAGAAAAAGCTGTACCTCACGGGATGTTTCTATGGCCCGCGTAGTCCATACCATGTCCTGAAGCTCTGACAGAAGAGATAGCCCCTGGATCAATACACCATGCATGTGAGGAACTGCAGGTAACACAACATCAGGTGGAGCGCCAGGAGTTCCTGCTCCACTTTGGAAACGTCAGAGTCGGCCGACTTTCCCGGAGGCATGAGGAGATCACAGGGTGACTCTGAGCCACAAATGGGATACGGGCAAATGCATGCTTGTGTGTCAGGCAAGGTATTTCCATAGGAGAGGCAAGCGTTGTACAAAGCCCTGGTGAGAACTCACCCGTACCGTTAGGGACATTTCTCATTCCTCGGGTTCAAGAAACAAGAATTCCACCTGGGAGGAAGGCAAACAAAGACGAAGCAGTTGACTAGGGGCATGGAGGGCCTACAGAAGAAGAGGACTAGCAGGAGCAAGACAAAGGCTGAGAGGGTTGCCATCGCTTTCAAGCAAGATATCAAAGATGAAGGCCAAAGGGGGAAAAGAGCTATTGAAGTGCAAGGAAAAAGACGGTCAAGAACGCAAAACAATTTGGGACTTTGTGCCAAGAAGAAGACCTCACCAAAAGCAGGGGAGTAGCAAATGTCCCTTGGTGCACTGGGAAGGAATGGTGAGGAAATCCTGCGTGCACTCTACGTCTCCGCACAGGTCATGCAGAGGGAACCAAAAGCCTTTCTTTCACCTCTGGCATCGCCACAAACAAATGAATGCGTCTGGTGTAAATGACCTATGTAAACACTTAGGCGGAAGGTACATACCGGTTTTGGCCCCAACATACAAAATGACAAGAAGAGTACCTGCCTTACTCTTGCAGCTCTCCAAATACTAAATCCTAAAGGAAAAGGAGACTTGCCAGGGGTTTAGGTGAGATCTGAACATCTTCCCACAAAGTGAGCTAGGCAAGTAACGCTCAGAACGGTTAAAGTCACAAACGAGCTCTGAAAGTTTTACCCCAGGGCTGTAGCACGTCTTGTGTCCCGTATAAACACGGCCAACGGGTGTGTTTAACAGAGGAGCCGCGCAGCCTGCCTTCAGTGGGAAAAGGGGATGTGCCGGCAATAGCAGCAAGGGGCTGTTTTTACAGTTTGGAAGAGTCTTCGTTTAGCTGGCTGTGCATGCTCTGGCCATGGATCCAGACGTTCTAGGTCTGAAAATGACCAGCCTTTCCACCACACCAGCGTCACCTCCACTCCCTTGTTTTTCACAGCCCGTCTTATTTCCATGGCGCTCCCTTGGCACCGTCCGTCCCAACCTACGGCTCTGGTTAAGCTTTGGCTTTTCTCCGCGCTGCAGCTGCCAAAATCACCCCCCTTACACCCAAGAAAAACGGTTTGTGTCCAGCCAGATCAAGTCCCTGGTCCTCCTTGCTCCGTGGCCCCACGGACGTTAGCTCCGGCGCAAAGAGGGGATGGCTAACAGGGCTGGTCTCTGGGCTGCGGGGCTGCTTTCCGCCATGGCCTGAAAGAAGAGTTAACAGCACTGGGTTTGTCCCTGGGAGCCGAGTGGCAGAGGAGGCATCGGGGACAGCCAGCAGCTGTGCCCAGTGCACGGCCACCAAGGGCAGGGACGGACCCCTGGGCCTCCCGGGCACGGGGACTGCCTCGGGGCCAGCACCCCAAAGGCCTTCCTCCAAAGGATGCTGGGCGGAGGGGCAGCGGGCGGGGCTGCGCATGGGGGGCCCCGTCAACCCCATGTCACAGTGCCACCACCCGGCAACGCAGCAGTCACAATGCCCCGGGGCAGGATAAAAGGCAGCGTCTCCCGTGCCCCGCTGCCAGAGATGGCCCGCGGACAGGCCTGAAGACATCCAAGAGCAAGTCCTCGAGGAGCCAGTGGAATTACATGGAGGGGCCTGCGGGAGGAAGACCTCCGGGAGGCTGGACAAGGCTGCTGGAGGTTCTCTGCTGCAAGGCCAGCTCCTGGCAGAACCACCTCCAAAGCTCATCTGAGGGACAGAAATCCTTTCCAGCTCAGTGGCCAGAGCAAGGGAATGCCTTCTTGAGGAGCGCTGCAGAGCTCGCCACCCTCATCCCCCACGGAGCCAGGGGCAGCAGACGTAAGACATGGGAAGCACAGATGTTGTCAGGGGTCCCAGCAGGGCTTTGGAGCACCCACTGGTGCCCTGCCAGGCGTGGGAAGGATTCTGGCCCCCAAGGACCATCAGGCCCTTGTCGGGGGCCTTTTGCCACTCTCGGAAGCCCCTGAGATGGCTCTAGGTGGAGGGAGAGTAGGGCTTGGGCATCTCCTGGGAGGCGTCACCAGCCTGCGGGACGAGGAGGCAGGTCTTGCTCGCGTGCTCAGGGAATAGCCGATCGCCAGCGCTGGGGTCAGGAAGGAATTTTCCCCCGGGGCAGATTGGCCCTGGTCCCCGGGGGTTTTTTGCCTTCCTCTGCAGCACTGAGCATGACCACTTGTCAGGGCTCCTCTCGTCCCTTTTGGCTAGGTTACTGCCTGCTGCTCATGCACCACGAAGATGGCCTCTCGTGCCCTGCAGCTGGGGGGAGGAAGGCTTTTTTTCCCCCACGGTGGGCTAGCAAGCGTCCCCGGGGGTTTTTTGCCTGCCTCTGCAGCACTGAGCACGCACGGCCCCTTGCCAGGGCTCCTTTGGGCCATTTTGGCTAGGTGCCTGCTGCTCCTGCTCCACGAAGGTGGCCCTCGTGCCCCGCATCCGGGGGGAGGAAGCTTACCAGACTCCCCAGGTGGGCCCCCAGGGTGGCCCCCGGGGCTGCTTCTTGCTTCTTGTCCTCTGTAGCATTGAGCACAGCCCCTTGTCAGGGCTCCTCTGAGCCCTTTGGGCTCGGTTCCTGCCTGCTGCTCCTTTGCACCACACCAAGGCACCACTCGTGCCCTGGCTCGCTCTGGCTCTCTTGCCCATCGCAAGTTTGGAGCGGGAGCAAGCTCTGCTCTTCCCTTGGCTCCGTTTCCCCAGGGGTTCTTGCTCGTGCAAAGCAGCCTGGCCTTGCAAGGGCTCCAGGCTTGCTGCACCACCCGCAGCTGCCACTTGTCAGCTCTCCCTGCATGCAATACAAGCGCAGGGCAGGCACGAGAGCGCTTTTCATGCATCACTGGCCAAGAAGCACAGCGACGGAGCAAGTTTTGGAAGACAAAAAGTGCGCTTGTCATCGATACGTGTCACAGTTTGGAAAATACCCCATGGTACCACACACCACCTCTTCTTCTTCTTCTTTTGTGTGTGCTGGGTACACCAATGCTCCTTCTTCAAGTTCTCACTCGTCAGAAAACACGGATAGCTTGGCCTGCATTCCTGCTGCTGCTTTCTGCGGCTCTGTGGCTTTCCTTTGCCAGACTGCAAGGGATGCTTTTTCAAGCTAAGCTGAAGACCGCATCAGCCTGCTCTGGGCTACACATGCGCCTTGTGTTAATGCTTGTGAGCATTGGCTCTGAAACGGATTTACAAAAATAAAATCCTCTTCCCACTTGTAACCTTTGTGATTTGTGTCCTTGAAAGTGGGTTTCGAGCTGAAAAACCCCTGGCATTTCAGGCTAATAACAGTCTCATCGTTACGCGACTCATCGGGAGCGCAGGGAACAGAAGAGAACAGAGCAGAAGAGTTGTGCTATGTCATGCCTAGAGCTCTGCCTGACAAGCCGTGACCTAGGCCTGAGGGCTGCCCCCAGGAGAGCAGCTCTCTGCAGTGCCGGTCCCAGGCCCAGCCAGCAGACAGGGGCACAGACGGGCACACCTACAACGTGGCTCGGGCAGGGACTGAAGGCCCCGGGCCGAGCTGAGACACGTCCCCGGGGCCCTTGGCAGGAGGCGGTGGGGGTGGGGGTCCCAGGGGAGAGGCCGCTCCCAGCCATTGAGGCCTGTGAGCACCCCCAGGACCCTGGCAGAAGTAGGCTTGCACTGCTCATGTGCCCTCCTACAGACATTGGTGGGTGGCCACTTGGGAGACAAGGGTATTGGGCCAGAGGGACCTTTGCTCTGAGGGGGTACTGTTGTTCTCAGGCTCTTGTGGTTTAGCATGCTTCTGAAGGGAAACAGCTCAGGCATTTCTACAAGTGAGTACTTCTGGAGTACTCCAGAAAGGTCCACGGGGAAATGAACAGGGATTGCTCACCTCAAAAAGATTTGCAACCATTTAGTTGAGGAGCCCGTCCTGCTTCAGACTGTGGGCCTGACCTTTGAGCCTCGCTACTGTCACAGGTGTGGGGTTTTACCATCCTGTGGAAACCCAGCTACACTGGGCAAACACACAAGATGTGCAAAAACCGCACGTTTTGCAGATTTGTTCACAGGGTCAAATGATTTCTAAATGATCCACGGCTCTCACCCCCATCAGAAGGTACGTGCCTCCTTCCCACAACGTGACAGAGCAAATGCCTAGGATGGGACATGACTGCCCATTCAATCCCTTCTGCTACTGCACGGCTGGGAGGAAATGCCATCAAAGATTTCCTTAGCATGTACTGGTAGGGAAAGGAGGTAAGAAGAAGAACAGTATAGTACAGTATAGTACAGTATCGTATCGTATCGTATGGTATAATATAGTATACTAGAGAAGAGAAGAGAAGAGAAGAGAAGAGAAGAGAAGAGAAGAGAAGAGAAGAGAAGAGAAGAGAAGAGAAGAGAAGAGAATGGCATGGCATGGCATAGGATTGCATGGAATGGAATGGAATGGAATGGAATGGAATGGAATGGAGTGATATGCAATGCAATGCAATGCAATGCAATGCAATGGAAGAGTTGAGTTGGAAGTGACTTACAACGATCACCTACTGCAACTGCCTGAGCACTTCAGGGCTGACCAAAAGTTCAAGCATGGCATTAAGGGCATTGTCCAAATGCCTCTGAAACTCTGACAGGCTTGGGGCATCAACCACCTCTCCAGGAAGCCTCTTCCAGGGTTTGACCACCCTCTTGGTAAAGAAATGTTTCCTCATGTCAGGTCCAAACCTCCCCTGACGGACGCAGCTTTGAGCCATTCCCACACATCCTGGCACTGGGTACCAGGGAGAAGAGATCAGCACCTCCCTCTTAACCTCCCGTCCTCAGGAAGCTGTAGAGAGCAGCGAGGTCGCCCCTCAGCCTCCTTCTCTCCAACCTCGACAAGCCCAGAGTCCTCGGCCCCTCCTCATAGGACATGCCTTCCAGCCCCTTCACCACCTTTGCCGCACTCCTCTGGACACATTCAAGCACCTTAACATCCTTTTTGAATTGTGGGGCCCAATTGACGGGATTGCGTTCCCATACTGCGATCCCCCACAGTACGGGAATGCAATTAATACAGCTGTAGTGAATTATTTCAGGACGTGCTATTTCCACATGCATTTGCCTTGGGGGGGCCCTTTACAAAGAGCAAAGCGTGGGCTTAAAATGCACAGGCTACCAGTTCATCTTCAAGTGTAACTCAAAACACAGGTTTTAGCTTCTAAATGCCATGTACTTTGAAGTCCTTGCTCCTTAAAGACTCTCCTTTTCCCAACAGCCCTCTGGACAGGGGGCACTCATGGCAAGGGAATTCACCTCCAGCCTCCCTCTCCTGCTGACCCATCAGATCCACGTTTGCACACATGCAAGGGCCTGTCTCGTCACACTGAGCTTGCATCAAGATGTTGAGATTCTTTAACTGAAGAACACACACAGTCTGCCACCTTTCTGCATTCACTGCACCCGTTTTACAAAGTAATTACCAAGTGTGTGCTAGAATTTTTTCTTTTCATAGTTCCATTTATTAATTAAAGAACCCAAACAGTGACGTTCCTTTGTATCTGAATGACATGGTTGGTGATTTCATCATCACACCAACGCTCTCAGGGAATTTCAGGTGGGCGTACAAAAAGCAAAATCTTCCGTCCTTCTTTGCAGCTATCGTCCAGGCGCGTAGGGACTCTTAAAGAGGGGCAGTTGCCTTTTAGTGTCCGATGGCCACCTGGTCAGCCGCCTCCTTACCCACATCAGCATTACCAGCAACAACCTTCCTCTTCACTAAATGCCTGCAGAATTCATTTAGAAACTCGCCGACCTTTAGCCACGCTCCTGGAGAGCAAAGCACATCCCCACAGACAGCCGTGCCACTAACTGCATCACACTAACCCACCGGTCTTTCATCTCCTGTACCTTTTTCAGCGTCTGGGCTCATTTGGCACTTTCTCCTCTTAAACGTCCCAAACGGAAACTCGGTTAATGCCAGCTGTGGGTTTTTTCTTTCCTAGGAGGCAGACACCCATTTTGAAAGTGACTACACGCACACTGCCAGCTTCATGCTCAGAGCCCACCCACACAGTCCGTCCGTTCCTCACCCGACCGGTGGAGGGCTGCAGCTGCTGGTCATGGCTGCGTGGAGCCGGACTCCAGCAGGCAACCGATGGGTGAAAGCCTCCTTAACACATCTCTCAGGCTCCACCCTTCATGCTTTGATGCCATCAAATGCATGACACAGTGAAGTTCATGGGCAGGTCTTTTGCATTTAGATGGCAGAAAACCACCGTTCAAGATAAGCAGGCTTCCTGCCTTCCCCAAAAGATACGTTCATTGTCCGCACCCTATTCTGCATTTCATGGCACCCACGGACCAGAAAAAGCTGTACCTCACGGGATGTTTCTATGGCCCGCGTAGTCCATACCATGTCCTGAAGCTCTGACAGAAGAGATAGCCCCTGGATCAATACACCATGCATGTGAGGAACTGCAGGTAACACAACATCAGGTGGAGCGCCAGGAGTTCCTGCTCCACTTTGGAAACGTCAGAGTTGGCCGACTTTCCCGGAGGCATGAGGAGATCACAGGGTGACTCTGAGCCACAAATGGGATACGGGCAAATGCATGCTTGTGTGTCAGGCAAGGTATTTCCATAGGAGAGGCAAGCGTTGTACAAAGCCCTGGTGAGAACTCACCCGTACCGTTAGGGACATTTCTCATTCCTCGGGTTCAAGAAACAAGAATTCCACCTGGGAGGAAGGCAAACAAAGACGAAGCAGTTGACTAGGGGCATGGAGGGCCTACAGAAGAAGAGGACTAGCAGGAGCAAGACAAAGGCTGAGAGGGTTGCCATCGCTTTCAAGCAAGATATCAAAGATGAAGGCCAAAGGGGGAAAAGAGCTATTGAAGTGCAAGGAAAAAGACGGTCAAGAACGCAAAACAATTTGGGACTTTGTGCCAAGAAGAAGACCTCACCAAAAGCAGGGGAGTAGCAAATGTCCCTTGGTGCACTGGGAAGGAATGGTGAGGAAATCCTGCGTGCACTCTACGTCTCCGCACAGGTCATGCAGAGGGAACCAAAAGCCTTTCTTTCACCTCTGGCATCGCCACAAACAAATGAATGCGTCTGGTGTAAATGACCTATGTAAACACTTAGGCGGAAGGTACATACCGGTTTTGGCCCCAACATACAAAATGACAAGAAGAGTACCTGCCTTACTCTTGCAGCTCTCCAAATACTAAATCCTAAAGGAAAAGGAGACTTGCCAGGGGTTTAGGTGAGATCTGAACATCTTCCCACAAAGTGAGCTAGGCAAGTAACGCTCAGAACGGTTAAAGTCACAAACGAGCTCTGAAAGTTTTACCCCAGGGCTGTAGCACGTCTTGTGTCCCGTATAAACACGGCCAACGGGTGTGTTTAACAGAGGAGCCGCGCAGCCTGCCTTCAGTGGGAAAAGGGGATGTGCCGGCAATAGCAGCAAGGGGCTGTTTTTACAGTTTGGAAGAGTCTTCGTTTAGCTGGCTGTGCATGCTCTGGCCATGGATCCAGACGTTCTAGGTCTGAAAGTGACCAGCCTTTCCACCACACCAGCGTCACCTCCACTCCCTTGTTTTTCACAGCCCGTCTTATTTCCATGGCGCTCCCTTGGCACCGTCCGTCCCAACCTACGGCTCTGGTTAAGCTTTGGCTTTTCTCCGCGCTGCAGCTGCCAAAATCACCCCCCTTACACCCAAGAAAAACGGTTTGTGTCCAGCCAGATCAAGTCCCTGGTCCTCCTTGCTCCGTGGCCCCACGGACGTTAGCTCCGGCGCAAAGAGGGGATGGCTAACAGGGCTGGTCTCTGGGCTGCGGGGCTGCTTTCCGCCATGGCCTGAAAGAAGAGTTAACAGCACTGGGTTTGTCCCTGGGAGCCGAGTGGCAGAGGAGGCATCGGGGACAGCCAGCAGCTGTGCCCAGTGCACGGCCACCAAGGGCAGGGACGGACCCCTGGGCCTCCCGGGCACGGGGACTGCCTCGGGGCCAGCACCCCAAAGGCCTTCCTCCAAAGGATGCTGGGCGGAGGGGCAGCGGGCGGGGCTGCGCATGGGGGGCCCCGTCACCCCCATGTCACAGTGCCACCACCCGGCAACGCAGCAGTCACAATGCCCCGGGGCAGGATAAAAGGCAGCGTCTCCCGTGCCCCGCTGCCAGAGATGGCCCGCGGACAGGCCTGAAGACATCCAAGAGCAAGTCCTCGAGGAGCCAGTGGAATTACATGGAGGGGCCTGCGGGAGGAAGACCTCCGGGAGGCTGGACAAGGCTGCTGGAGGTTCTCTGCTGCAAGGCCAGCTCCTGGCAGAACCACCTCCAAAGCTCATCTGAGGGACAGAAATCCTTTCCAGCTCAGTGGCCAGAGCAAGGGAATGCCTTCTTGAGGAGCGCTGCAGAGCTCGCCACCCTCATCCCCCACGGAGCCAGGGGCAGCAGACGTAAGACATGGGAAGCACAGATGTTGTCAGGGGTCCCAGCAGGGCTTTGGAGCACCCACTGGTGCCCTGCCAGGCGTGGGAAGGATTCCGGCCCCCAAGGACCATCAGGCCCTTGTCGGGGGCCTTTTGCCACTCTCGGAAGCCCCTGAGATGGCTCTAGGTGGAGGGAGAGTAGGGCTTGGGCATCTCCTGGGAGGCGTCACCAGCCTGCGGGACGAGGAGGCAGGTCTTGCTCGCGTGCTCAGGGAATAGCCGATCGCCAGCGCTGGGGTCAGGAAGGAATTTTCCCCCGGGGCAGATTGGCCCTGGTCCCCGGGGGTTTTTTGCCTTCCTCTGCAGCACTGAGCATGACCACTTGTCAGGGCTCCTCTCGTCCCTTTTGGCTAGGTTACTGCCTGCTGCTCATGCACCACGAAGATGGCCTCTCGTGCCCTGCAGCTGGGGGGAGGAAGGCTTTTTTTTCCCCCACGGTGGGCTAGCAAGCGTCCCCGGGGGGTTTTTTTGCCTGCCTCTGCAGCACTGAGCACGCACGGCCCCTTGCCAGGGCTCCTTTGGGCCATTTTGGCTAGGTGCCTGCTGCTCCTGCTCCACAAAGGTGGCCCTCGTGCCCCGCATCCGGGGGGAGGAAGCTTACCAGACTCCCCAGGTGGGCCCCCAGGGTGGCCCCCGGGGCTGCTTCTTGCTTCTTGTCCTCTGTAGCATTGAGCACAGCCCCTTGTCAGGGCTCCTCTGAGCCCTTTGGGCTCGGTTCCTGCCTGCTGCTCCTTTGCACCACACCAAGGCACCACTCGTGCCCTGGCTCGCTCTGGCTCTCTTGCCCATCGCAAGTTTGGAGCGGGAGCAAGCTCTGCTCTTCCCTTGGCTCCGTTTCCCCAGGGGTTCTTGCTCGTGCAAAGCAGCCTGGCCTTGCAAGGGCTCCAGGCTTGCTGCACCACCCGCAGCTGCCACTTGTCAGCTCTCCCTGCATGCAATACAAGCGCAGGGCAGGCACGAGAGCGCTTTTCATGCATCACTGGCCAAGAAGCACAGCGACGGAGCAAGTTTTGGAAGACAAAAAGTGCGCTTGTCATCGATACGTGTCACAGTTTGGAAAATACCCCATGGTACCACACACCACCTCTTCTTCTTCTTCTTTTGTGTGTGCTGGGTACACCAATGCTCCTTCTTCAAGTTCTCACTCGTCAGAAAACACGGATAGCTTGGCCTGCATTCCTGCTGCTGCTTTCTGCGGCTCTGTGGCTTTCCTTTGCCAGACTGCAAGGGATGCTTTTTCAAGCTAAGCTGAAGACCGCATCAGCCTGCTCTGGGCTACACATGCGCCTTGTGTTAATGCTTGTGAGCATTGGCTCTGAAACGGATTTACAAAAATAAAATCCTCTTCCCACTTGTAACCTTTGTGATTTGTGTCCTTGAAAGTGGGTTTCGAGCTGAAAAACCTCTGGCATTTCAGGCTAATAACAGTCTCATCGTTACGCGACTCATCGGGAGCGCAGGGAACAGAAGAGAACAGAGCAGAAGAGTTGTGCTATGTCATGCCTAGAGCTCTGCCTGACAAGCCGTGACCTAGGCCTGAGGGCTGCCCCCAGGAGAGCAGCTCTCTGCAGTGCCAGTCCCAGGCCCAGCCAGCAGACAGGGGCACAGACGGGCACACCTACAACGTGGCTCGGGCAGGGACTGAAGGCCCCGGGCCGAGCTGAGACACGTCCCCGGGGCCCTTGGCAGGAGGCGGTGGGGGTGGGGGTCCCAGGGGAGAGGCCGCTCCCAGCCATTGAGGCCTGTGAGCACCCCCAGGACCCTGGCAGAAGTAGGCTTGCACTGCTCATGTGCCCTCCTACAGACATTGGTGGGTGGCCACTTGGGAGACAAGGGTAGTGGGCCAGAGGGACCTTCGCTCTGAGGGGGTACGGTTGTTCTCAGGCTCTTGTGGTTTAGCATGCTTCTGAAGGGAAACAGCTCAGGCATTTCTACAAGTGAGTACTTCTGGAGTACTCCAGAAAGGTCCACGGGGAAATGAACAGGGATTGCTCACCTCAAAAAGATTTGCAACCATTTAGTTGAGGAGCCCGTCCTGCTTCAGACTGTGGGCCTGACCTTTGAGCCTCGCTACTGTCACAGGTGTGGGGTTTTACCATCCTGTGGAAACCCAGCTACACTGGGCAAACACACAAGATGTGCAAAAACCGCACGTTTTGCAGATTTGTTCACAGGGTCAAATGATTTCTAAATGATCCACGGCTCTCACCCCCATCAGAAGGTACGTGCCTCCTTCCCACAACGTGACAGAGCAAATGCCTAGGATGGGACATGACTGCCCATTCAATCCCTTCTGCTACTGCACGGCTGGGAGGAAATGCCATCAAAGATTTCCTTAGCATGTACTGGTAGGGAAAGGAGGTAAGAAGAAGAACAGTATAGTACAGTATAGTACAGTATCGTATCGTATCGTATGGTATAATATAGTATACTAGAAGAGAAGAGAAGAGAAGAGAAGAGAAGAGAAGAGAAGAGAAGAGAAGAGAAGAGAAGAGAAGAGAAGAGAAGAGAAGAGAAGAGAAGAGAAGAGAATGGCATGGCATAGGATTGCATGGAATGGAATGGAATGGAATGGAATGGAATGGAGTGATATGCAATGCAATGCAATGCAATGCAATGCAATGGAAGAGTTGAGTTGGAAGTGACTTACAACGATCACCTACTGCAACTGCCTGAGCACTTCAGGGCTGACCAAAAGTTCAAGCATGGCATTAAGGGCATTGTCCAAATGCCTCTGAAACTCTGACAGGCTTGGGGCATCAACCACCTCTCCAGGAAGCCTCTTCCAGGGTTTGACCACCCTCTTGGTAAAGAAATGTTTCCTCATGTCAGGTCCAAACCTCCCCTGACGGACGCAGCTTTGAGCCATTCCCACACATCCTGGCACTGGGTACCAGGGAGAAGAGATCAGCACCTCCCTCTTAACCTCCCGTCCTCAGGAAGCTGTAGAGAGCAGCGAGGTCGCCCCTCAGCCTCCTTCTCTCCAACCTCGACAAGCCCAGAGTCCTCGGCCCCTCCTCATAGGACATGCCTTCCAGCCCCTTCACCACCTTTGCCGCACTCCTCTGGACACATTCAAGCACCTTAACATCCTTTTTGAATTGTGGGGGCCCAATTGACGGGATTGCGTTCCCATACTGCGATCCCCCACAGTACGGGAATGCAATTAATACAGCTGTAGTGAATTATTTCAGGACGTGCTATTTCCACATGCATTTGCCTTGGGGGGGCCCTTTACAAAGAGCAAAGCGTGGGCTTAAAATGCACAGGCTACCAGTTCATCTTCAAGTGTAACTCAAAACACAGGTTTTAGCTTCTAAATGCCATGTACTTTGAAGTCCTTGCTCCTTAAAGACTCTCCTTTTCCCAACAGCCCTCTGGACAGGGGGCACTCATGGCAAGGGAATTCACCTCCAGCCTCCCTCTCCTGCTGACCCATCAGATCCACGTTTGCACACATGCAAGGGCCTGTCTCGTCACACTGAGCTTGCATCAAGATGTTGAGATTCTTTAACTGAAGAACACACACAGTCTGCCACCTTTCTGCATTCACTGCACCCGTTTTACAAAGTAATTACCAAGTGTGTGCTAGAATTTTTTCTTTTCATAGTTCCATTTATTAATTAAAGAACCCAAACAGTGACGTTCCTTTGTATCTGAATGACATGGTTGGTGATTTCATCATCACACCAACGCTCTCAGGGAATTTCAGGTGGGCGTACAAAAAGCAAAATCTTCCGTCCTTCTTTGCAGCTATCGTCCAGGCGCGTAGGGACTCTTAAAGAGGGGCAGTTGCCTTTTAGTGTCCGATGGCCACCTGGTCAGCCGCCTCCTTACCCACATCAGCATTACCAGCAACAACCTTCCTCTTCACTAAATGCCTGCAGAATTCATTTAGAAACTCGCCGACCTTTAGCCACGCTCCTGGAGAGCAAAGCACATCCCCACAGACAGCCGTGCCACTAACTGCATCACACTAACCCACCGGTCTTTCATCTCCTGTACCTTTTTCAGCGTCTGGGCTCATTTGGCACTTTCTCCTCTTAAACGTCCCAAACGGAAACTCGGTTAATGCCAGCTGTGGGTTTTTTCTTTCCTAGGAGGCAGACACCCATTTTGAAAGTGACTACACGCACACTGCCAGCTTCATGCTCAGAGCCCACCCACACAGTCCGTCCGTTCCTCACCCGACCGGTGGAGGGCTGCAGCTGCTGGTCATGGCTGCGTGGAGCCGGACTCCAGCAGGCAACCGATGGGTGAAAGCCTCCTTAACACATCTCTCAGGCTCCACCCTTCATGCTTTGATGCCATCAAATGCATGACACAGTGAAGTTCATGGGCAGGTCTTTTGCATTTAGATGGCAGAAAACCACCGTTCAAGATAAGCAGGCTTCCTGCCTTCCCCAAAAGATACGTTCATTGTCCGCACCCTATTCTGCATTTCATGGCACCCACGGACCAGAAAAAGCTGTACCTCACGGGATGTTTCTATGGCCCGCGTAGTCCATACCATGTCCTGAAGCTCTGACAGAAGAGATAGCCCCTGGATCAATACACCATGCATGTGAGGAACTGCAGGTAACACAACATCAGGTGGAGCGCCAGGAGTTCCTGCTCCACTTTGGAAACGTCAGAGTTGGCCGACTTTCCCGGAGGCATGAGGAGATCACAGGGTGACTCTGAGCCACAAATGGGATACGGGCAAATGCATGCTTGTGTGTCAGGCAAGGTATTTCCATAGGAGAGGCAAGCGTTGTACAAAGCCCTGGTGAGAACTCACCCGTACCGTTAGGGACATTTCTCATTCCTCGGGTTCAAGAAACAAGAATTCCACCTGGGAGGAAGGCAAACAAAGACGAAGCAGTTGACTAGGGGCATGGAGGGCCTACAGAAGAAGAGGACTAGCAGGAGCAAGACAAAGGCTGAGAGGGTTGCCATCGCTTTCAAGCAAGATATCAAAGATGAAGGCCAAAGGGGGAAAAGAGCTATTGAAGTGCAAGGAAAAAGACGGTCAAGAACGCAAAACAATTTGGGACTTTGTGCCAAGAAGAAGACCTCACCAAAAGCAGGGGAGTAGCAAATGTCCCTTGGTGCACTGGGAAGGAATGGTGAGGAAATCCTGCGTGCACTCTACGTCTCCGCACAGGTCATGCAGAGGGAACCAAAAGCCTTTCTTTCACCTCTGGCATCGCCACAAACAAATGAATGCGTCTGGTGTAAATGACCTATGTAAACACTTAGGCGGAAGGTACATACCGGTTTTGGCCCCAACATACAAAATGACAAGAAGAGTACCTGCCTTACTCTTGCAGCTCTCCAAATACTAAATCCTAAAGGAAAAGGAGACTTGCCAGGGGTTTAGGTGAGATCTGAACATCTTCCCACAAAGTGAGCTAGGCAAGTAACGCTCAGAACGGTTAAAGTCACAAACGAGCTCTGAAAGTTTTACCCCAGGGCTGTAGCACGTCTTGTGTCCCGTATAAACACGGCCAACGGGTGTGTTTAACAGAGGAGCCGCGCAGCCTGCCTTCAGTGGGAAAAGGGGATGTGCCGGCAATAGCAGCAAGGGGCTGTTTTTACAGTTTGGAAGAGTCTTCGTTTAGCTGGCTGTGCATGCTCTGGCCATGGATCCAGACGTTCTAGGTCTGAAAGTGACCAGCCTTTCCACCACACCAGCGTCACCTCCACTCCCTTGTTTTTCACAGCCCGTCTTATTTCCATGGCGCTCCCTTGGCACCGTCCGTCCCAACCTACGGCTCTGGTTAAGCTTTGGCTTTTCTCCGCGCTGCAGCTGCCAAAATCACCCCCCTTACACCCAAGAAAAACGGTTTGTGTCCAGCCAGATCAAGTCCCTGGTCCTCCTTGCTCCGTGGCCCCACGGACGTTAGCTCCGGCGCAAAGAGGGGATGGCTAACAGGGCTGGTCTCTGGGCTGCGGGGCTGCTTTCCGCCATGGCCTGAAAGAAGAGTTAACAGCACTGGGTTTGTCCCTGGGAGCCGAGTGGCAGAGGAGGCATCGGGGACAGCCAGCAGCTGTGCCCAGTGCACGGCCACCAAGGGCAGGGACGGACCCCTGGGCCTCCCGGGCACGGGGACTGCCTCGGGGCCAGCACCCCAAAGGCCTTCCTCCAAAGGATGCTGGGCGGAGGGGCAGCGGGCGGGGCTGCGCATGGGGGCCCCGTCACCCCCATGTCACAGTGCCACCACCCGGCAACGCAGCAGTCACAATGCCCCGGGGCAGGATAAAAGGCAGCGTCTCCCGTGCCCCGCTGCCAGAGATGGCCCGCGGACAGGCCTGAAGACATCCAAGAGCAAGTCCTCGAGGAGCCAGTGGAATTACATGGAGGGGCCTGCGGGAGGAAGACCTCCGGGAGGCTGGACAAGGCTGCTGGAGGTTCTCTGCTGCAAGGCCAGCTCCTGGCAGAACCACCTCCAAAGCTCATCTGAGGGACAGAAATCCTTTCCAGCTCAGTGGCCAGAGCAAGGGAATGCCTTCTTGAGGAGCGCTGCAGAGCTCGCCACCCTCATCCCCCACGGAGCCAGGGGCAGCAGACGTAAGACATGGGAAGCACAGATGTTGTCAGGGGTCCCAGCAGGGCTTTGGAGCACCCACTGGTGCCCTGCCAGGCGTGGGAAGGATTCTGGCCCCCAAGGACCATCAGGCCCTTGTCGGGGGCCTTTTGCCACTCTCGGAAGCCCCTGAGATGGCTCTAGGTGGAGGGAGAGTAGGGCTTGGGCATCTCCTGGGAGGCGTCACCAGCCTGCGGGACGAGGAGGCAGGTCTTGCTCGCGTGCTCAGGGAATAGCCGATCGCCAGCGCTGGGGTCAGGAAGGAATTTTCCCCCGGGGCAGATTGGCCCTGGTCCCCGGGGGTTTTTTGCCTTCCTCTGCAGCACTGAGCATGACCACTTGTCAGGGCTCCTCTCGTCCCTTTTGGCTAGGTTACTGCCTGCTGCTCATGCACCACGAAGATGGCCTCTCGTGCCCTGCAGCTGGGGGGAGGAAGGCTTTTTTTCCCCCACGGTGGGCTAGCAAGCGTCCCCGGGGGTTTTTTGCCTGCCTCTGCAGCACTGAGCACGCACGGCCCCTTGCCAGGGCTCCTTTGGGCCATTTTGGCTAGGTGCCTGCTGCTCCTGCTCCACAAAGGTGGCCCTCGTGCCCCGCATCCGGGGGGAGGAAGCTTACCAGACTCCCCAGGTGGGCCCCCAGGGTGGCCCCCGGGGCTGCTTCTTGCTTCTTGTCCTCTGTAGCATTGAGCACAGCCCCTTGTCAGGGCTCCTCTGAGCCCTTTGGGCTCGGTTCCTGCCTGCTGCTCCTTTGCACCACACCAAGGCACCACTCGTGCCCTGGCTCGCTCTGGCTCTCTTGCCCATCGCAAGTTTGGAGCGGGAGCAAGCTCTGCTCTTCCCTTGGCTCCGTTTCCCCAGGGGTTCTTGCTCGTGCAAAGCAGCCTGGCCTTGCAAGGGCTCCAGGCTTGCTGCACCACCCGCAGCTGCCACTTGTCAGCTCTCCCTGCATGCAATACAAGCGCAGGGCAGGCACGAGAGCGCTTTTCATGCATCACTGGCCAAGAAGCACAGCGACGGAGCAAGTTTTGGAAGACAAAAAGTGCGCTTGTCATCGATACGTGTCACAGTTTGGAAAATACCCCATGGTACCACACACCACCTCTTCTTCTTCTTCTTTTGTGTGTGCTGGGTACACCAATGCTCCTTCTTCAAGTTCTCACTCGTCAGAAAACACGGATAGCTTGGCCTGCATTCCTGCTGCTGCTTTCTGCGGCTCTGTGGCTTTCCTTTGCCAGACTGCAAGGGATGCTTTTTCAAGCTAAGCTGAAGACCGCATCAGCCTGCTCTGGGCTACACATGCGCCTTGTGTTAATGCTTGTGAGCATCGGCTCTGAAACGGATTTACAAAAATAAAATCCTCTTCCCACTTGTAACCTTTGTGATTTGTGTCCTTGAAAGTGGGTTTCGAGCTGAAAAACCCCTGGCATTTCAGGCTAATAACAGTCTCATCGTTACGCGACTCATCGGGAGCGCAGGGAACAGAAGAGAACAGAGCAGAAGAGTTGTGCTATGTCATGCCTAGAGCTCTGCCTGACAAGCCGTGACCTAGGCCTGAGGGCTGCCCCCAGGAGAGCAGCTCTCTGCAGTGCCAGTCCCAGGCCCAGCCAGCAGACAGGGGCACAGACGGGCACACCTACAACGTGGCTCGGGCAGGGACTGAAGGCCCCGGGCCGAGCTGAGACACGTCCCCGGGGCCCTTGGCAGGAGGCGGTGGGGGTGGGGGTCCCAGGGGAGAGGCCGCTCCCAGCCATTGAGGCCTGTGAGCACCCCCAGGACCCTGGCAGAAGTAGGCTTGCACTGCTCATGTGCCCTCCTACAGACATTGGTGGGTGGCCACTTGGGAGACAAGGGTAGTGGGCCAGAGGGACCTTCGCTCTGAGGGGGTACGGTTGTTCTCAGGCTCTTGTGGTTTAGCATGCTTCTGAAGGGAAACAGCTCAGGCATTTCTACAAGTGAGTACTTCTGGAGTACTCCAGAAAGGTCCACGGGGAAATGAACAGGGATTGCTCACCTCAAAAAGATTTGCAACCATTTAGTTGAGGAGCCCGTCCTGCTTCAGACTGTGGGCCTGACCTTTGAGCCTCGCTACTGTCACAGGTGTGGGGTTTTACCATCCTGTGGAAACCCAGCTACACTGGGCAAACACACAAGATGTGCAAAAACCGCACGTTTTGCAGATTTGTTCACAGGGTCAAATGATTTCTAAATGATCCACGGCTCTCACCCCCATCAGAAGGTACGTGCCTCCTTCCCACAACGTGACAGAGCAAATGCCTAGGATGGGACATGACTGCCCATTCAATCCCTTCTGCTACTGCACGGCTGGGAGGAAATGCCATCAAAGATTTCCTTAGCATGTACTGGTAGGGAAAGGAGGTAAGAAGAAGAACAGTATAGTACAGTATAGTACAGTATCGTATCGTATCGTATGGTATAATATAGTATACTAGAGAAGAGAAGAGAAGAGAAGAGAAGAGAAGAGAAGAGAAGAGAAGAGAAGAGAAGAGAAGAGAAGAGAAGAGAATGGCATGGCATAGGATTGCATGGAATGGAATGGAATGGAATGGAATGGAATGGAGTGATATGCAATGCAATGCAATGCAATGCAATGCAATGGAAGAGTTGAGTTGGAAGTGACTTACAACGATCACCTACTGCAACTGCCTGAGCACTTCAGGGCTGACCAAAAGTTCAAGCATGGCATTAAGGGCATTGTCCAAATGCCTCTGAAACTCTGACAGGCTTGGGGCATCAACCACCTCTCCAGGAAGCCTCTTCCAGGGTTTGACCACCCTCTTGGTAAAGAAATGTTTCCTCATGTCAGGTCCAAACCTCCCCTGACGGACGCAGCTTTGAGCCATTCCCACACATCCTGGCACTGGGTACCAGGGAGAAGAGATCAGCACCTCCCTCTTAACCTCCCGTCCTCAGGAAGCTGTAGAGAGCAGCGAGGTCGCCCCTCAGCCTCCTTCTCTCCAACCTCGACAAGCCCAGAGTCCTCGGCCCCTCCTCATAGGACATGCCTTCCAGCCCCTTCACCACCTTTGCCGCACTCCTCTGGACACATTCAAGCACCTTAACATCCTTTTTGAATTGTGGGGCCCAATTGACGGGATTGCGTTCCCATACTGCGATCCCCCACAGTACGGGAATGCAATTAATACAGCTGTAGTGAATTATTTCAGGACGTGCTATTTCCACATGCATTTGCCTTGGGGGGGCCCTTTACAAAGAGCAAAGCGTGGGCTTAAAATGCACAGGCTACCAGTTCATCTTCAAGTGTAACTCAAAACACAGGTTTTAGCTTCTAAATGCCATGTACTTTGAAGTCCTTGCTCCTTAAAGACTCTCCTTTTCCCAACAGCCCTCTGGACAGGGGGCACTCATGGCAAGGGAATTCACCTCCAGCCTCCCTCTCCTGCTGACCCATCAGATCCACGTTTGCACACATGCAAGGGCCTGTCTCGTCACACTGAGCTTGCATCAAGATGTTGAGATTCTTTAACTGAAGAACACACACAGTCTGCCACCTTTCTGCATTCACTGCACCCGTTTTACAAAGTAATTACCAAGTGTGTGCTAGAATTTTTTCTTTTCATAGTTCCATTTATTAATTAAAGAACCCAAACAGTGACGTTCCTTTGTATCTGAATGACATGGTTGGTGATTTCATCATCACACCAACGCTCTCAGGGAATTTCAGGTGGGCGTACAAAAAGCAAAATCTTCCGTCCTTCTTTGCAGCTATCGTCCAGGCGCGTAGGGACTCTTAAAGAGGGGCAGTTGCCTTTTAGTGTCCGATGGCCACCTGGTCAGCCGCCTCCTTACCCACATCAGCATTACCAGCAACAACCTTCCTCTTCACTAAATGCCTGCAGAATTCATTTAGAAACTCGCCGACCTTTAGCCACGCTCCTGGAGAGCAAAGCACATCCCCACAGACAGCCGTGCCACTAACTGCATCACACTAACCCACCGGTCTTTCATCTCCTGTACCTTTTTCAGCGTCTGGGCTCATTTGGCACTTTCTCCTCTTAAACGTCCCAAACGGAAACTCGGTTAATGCCAGCTGTGGGTTTTTTCTTTCCTAGGAGGCAGACACCCATTTTGAAAGTGACTACACGCACACTGCCAGCTTCATGCTCAGAGCCCACCCACACAGTCCGTCCGTTCCTCACCCGACCGGTGGAGGGCTGCAGCTGCTGGTCATGGCTGCGTGGAGCCGGACTCCAGCAGGCAACCGATGGGTGAAAGCCTCCTTAACACATCTCTCAGGCTCCACCCTTCATGCTTTGATGCCATCAAATGCATGACACAGTGAAGTTCATGGGCAGGTCTTTTGCATTTAGATGGCAGAAAACCACCGTTCAAGATAAGCAGGCTTCCTGCCTTCCCCAAAAGATACGTTCATTGTCCGCACCCTATTCTGCATTTCATGGCACCCACGGACCAGAAAAAGCTGTACCTCACGGGATGTTTCTATGGCCCGCGTAGTCCATACCATGTCCTGAAGCTCTGACAGAAGAGATAGCCCCTGGATCAATACACCATGCATGTGAGGAACTGCAGGTAACACAACATCAGGTGGAGCGCCAGGAGTTCCTGCTCCACTTTGGAAACGTCAGAGTTGGCCGACTTTCCCGGAGGCATGAGGAGATCACAGGGTGACTCTGAGCCACAAATGGGATACGGGCAAATGCATGCTTGTGTGTCAGGCAAGGTATTTCCATAGGAGAGGCAAGCGTTGTACAAAGCCCTGGTGAGAACTCACCCGTACCGTTAGGGACATTTCTCATTCCTCGGGTTCAAGAAACAAGAATTCCACCTGGGAGGAAGGCAAACAAAGACGAAGCAGTTGACTAGGGGCATGGAGGGCCTACAGAAGAAGAGGACTAGCAGGAGCAAGACAAAGGCTGAGAGGGTTGCCATCGCTTTCAAGCAAGATATCAAAGATGAAGGCCAAAGGGGGAAAAGAGCTATTGAAGTGCAAGGAAAAAGACGGTCAAGAACGCAAAACAATTTGGGACTTTGTGCCAAGAAGAAGACCTCACCAAAAGCAGGGGAGTAGCAAATGTCCCTTGGTGCACTGGGAAGGAATGGTGAGGAAATCCTGCGTGCACTCTACGTCTCCGCACAGGTCATGCAGAGGGAACCAAAAGCCTTTCTTTCACCTCTGGCATCGCCACAAACAAATGAATGCGTCTGGTGTAAATGACCTATGTAAACACTTAGGCGGAAGGTACATACCGGTTTTGGCCCCAACATACAAAATGACAAGAAGAGTACCTGCCTTACTCTTGCAGCTCTCCAAATACTAAATCCTAAAGGAAAAGGAGACTTGCCAGGGGTTTAGGTGAGATCTGAACATCTTTCCACAAAGTGAGCTAGGCAAGTAACGCTCAGAACGGTTAAAGTCACAAACGAGCTCTGAAAGTTTTACCCCAGGGCTGTAGCACGTCTTGTGTCCCGTATAAACACGGCCAACGGGTGTGTTTAACAGAGGAGCCGCGCAGCCTGCCTTCAGTGGGAAAAGGGGATGTGCCGGCAATAGCAGCAAGGGGCTGTTTTTACAGTTTGGAAGAGTCTTCGTTTAGCTGGCTGTGCATGCTCCGGCCATGGATCCAGACGTTCTAGGTCTGAAAATGACCAGCCTTTCCACCACACCAGCGTCACCTCCACTCCCTTGTTTTTCACAGCCCGTCTTATTTCCATGGCGCTCCCTTGGCACCGTCCGTCCCAACCTACGGCTCTGGTTAAGCTTTGGCTTTTCTCCGCGCTGCAGCTGCCAAAATCACCCCCCTTACACCCAAGAAAAACGGTTTGTGTCCAGCCAGATCAAGTCCCTGGTCCTCCTTGCTCCGTGGCCCCACGGACGTTAGCTCCGGCGCAAAGAGGGGATGGCTAACAGGGCTGGTCTCTGGGCTGCGGGGCTGCTTTCCGCCATGGCCTGAAAGAAGAGTTAACAGCACTGGGTTTGTCCCTGGGAGCCGAGTGGCAGAGGAGGCATCGGGGACAGCCAGCAGCTGTGCCCAGTGCACGGCCACCAAGGGCAGGGACGGACCCCTGGGCCTCCCGGGCACGGGGACTGCCTCGGGGCCAGCACCCCAAAGGCCTTCCTCCAAAGGATGCTGGGCGGAGGGGCAGCGGGCGGGGCTGCGCATGGGGGGCCCCGTCACCCCCATGTCACAGTGCCACCACCCGGCAACGCAGCAGTCACAATGCCCCGGGGCAGGATAAAAGGCAGCGTCTCCCGTGCCCCGCTGCCAGAGATGGCCCGCGGACAGGCCTGAAGACATCCAAGAGCAAGTCCTCGAGGAGCCAGTGGAATTACATGGAGGGGCCTGCGGGAGGAAGACCTCCGGGAGGCTGGACAAGGCTGCTGGAGGTTCTCTGCTGCAAGGCCAGCTCCTGGCAGAACCACCTCCAAAGCTCATCTGAGGGACAGAAATCCTTTCCAGCTCAGTGGCCAGAGCAAGGGAATGCCTTCTTGAGGAGCGCTGCAGAGCTCGCCACCCTCATCCCCCACGGAGCCAGGGGCAGCAGACGTAAGACATGGGAAGCACAGATGTTGTCAGGGGTCCCAGCAGGGCTTTGGAGCACCCACTGGTGCCCTGCCAGGCGTGGGAAGGATTCTGGCCCCCAAGGACCATCAGGCCCTTGTCGGGGGCCTTTTGCCACTCTCGGAAGCCCCTGAGATGGCTCTAGGTGGAGGGAGAGTAGGGCTTGGGCATCTCCCGGGAGGCGTGACCAGCCTGTGGGACGAGGAGGCAGGTCTTGCTCGCGTGCTCAGGGAATAGCCGATCGCCAGCGCTGGGGTCAGGAAGGAATTTTCCCCCGGGGCAGATTGGCCCTGGTCCCCGGGGGTTTTTTGCCTTCCTCTGCAGCACTGAGCATGACCACTTGTCAGGGCTCCTCTCGTCCCTTTTGGCTAGGTTACTGCCTGCTGCTCATGCACCACGAAGATGGCCTCTCGTGCCCTGCAGCTGGGGGGAGGAAGGCTTTTTTTCCCCCACGGTGGGCTAGCAAGCGTCCCCGGGGGTTTTTTGCCTGCCTCTGCAGCACTGAGCACGCACGGCCCCTTGCCAGGGCTCCTTTGGGCCATTTTGGCTAGGTGCCTGCTGCTCCTGCTCCACGAAGGTGGCCCTCGTGCCCCGCATCCGGGGGGAGGAAGCTTACCAGACTCCCCAGGTGGGCCCCCAGGGTGGCCCCCGGGGCTGCTTCTTGCTTCTTGTCCTCTGTAGCATTGAGCACAGCCCCTTGTCAGGGCTCCTCTGAGCCCTTTGGGCTCGGTTCCTGCCTGCTGCTCCTTTGCACCACACCAAGGCACCACTCGTGCCCTGGCTCGCTCTGGCTCTCTTGCCCATCGCAAGTTTGGAGCGGGAGCAAGCTCTGCTCTTCCCTTGGCTCCGTTTCCCCAGGGGTTCTTGCTCGTGCAAAGCAGCCTGGCCTTGCAAGGGCTCCAGGCTTGCTGCACCACCCGCAGCTGCCACTTGTCAGCTCTCCCTGCATGCAATACAAGCGCAGGGCAGGCACGAGAGCGCTTTTCATGCATCACTGGCCAAGAAGCACAGCGACGGAGCAAGTTTTGGAAGACAAAAAGTGCGCTTGTCATCGATACGTGTCACAGTTTGGAAAATACCCCATGGTACCACACACCACCTCTTCTTCTTCTTTTGTGTGTGCTGGGTACACCAATGCTCCTTCTTCAAGTTCTCACTCGTCAGAAAACACGGATAGCTTGGCCTGCATTCCTGCTGCTGCTTTCTGCGGCTCTGTGGCTTTCCTTTGCCAGACTGCAAGGGATGCTTTTTCAAGCTAAGCTGAAGACCGCATCAGCCTGCTCTGGGCTACACATGCGCCTTGTGTTAATGCTTGTGAGCATTGGCTCTGAAACGGATTTACAAAAATAAAATCCTCTTCCCACTTGTAACCTTTGTGATTTGTGTCCTTGAAAGTGGGTTTCGAGCTGAAAAACCCCTGGCCTTTCAGGCTAATAACAGTCTCATCGTTACGCGACTCATCGGGAGCGCAGGGAATAGAAGAGAACAGAGCAGAAGAGTTGTGCTATGTCATGCCTAGGGTTCTGCCTGACAAGCCGTGACCTAGGCCTGAGGGCTGCCCCCAGGAGAGCAGCTCTCTGCAGTGCCGGTCCCAGGCCCAGCCAGCAGACAGGGGCACAGACGGGCACACCTACAACGTGGCTCGGGCAGGGACTGAAGGCCCCGGGCTGAGCTGAGACACGTCCCCCCCCGGGGCCCTTGGCAGGAGGCGGTGTGGGTGGGGGTCCCAGGGGAGAGGCCGGTCCCAGCCATTGAGGTCTATGAGCACCCCCAGGACCCTGGCAGAAGTAGGCTTGCACTGCTCATGTGCCCTCCTACAGACATTGGTGGGTGGCCACTTGGGAGACAAGGGTATTGGGCCAGAGGGACCTTTGCTCTGAGGGGGTACTGTTGTTCTCAGGCTCTTGTGGTTTAGCATGCTTCTGAAGGGAAACAGCTCAGGCATTTCTACAAGTGAGTACTTCTGGAGTACTCCAGAAAGGTCCACGGGGAAATGAACAGGGATTGCTCACCTCAAAAAGATTTGCAACCATTTAGTTGAGGAGCCCGTCCTGCTTCAGACTGTGGGCCTGACCTTTGAGCCTCGCTACTGTCACAGGTGTGGGGTTTTACCATCCTGTGGAAACCCAGCTACACTGGGCAAACACACAAGATGTGCAAAAACCGCACGTTTTGCAGATTTGTTCACAGGGTCAAATGATTTCTAAATGATCCACGGCTCTCACCCCCATCAGAAGGTACGTGCCTCCTTCCCACAACGTGACAGAGCAAATGCCTAGGATGGGACATGACTGCCCATTCAATCCCTTCTGCTACTGCACGGCTGGGAGGAAATGCCATCAAAGATTTCCTTAGCATGTACTGGTAGGGAAAGGAGGTAAGAAGAAGAACAGTATAGTACAGTATAGTACAGTATCGTATCGTATCGTATGGTATAATATAGTATACTAGAGAAGAGAAGAGAAGAGAAGAGAAGAGAAGAGAAGAGAAGAGAAGAGAAGAGAAGAGAAGAGAAGAGAAGAGAAGAGAAGAGAAGAGAATAGCATGGCATGGCATAGCATAGGATTGCATGGAATGGAATGGAATGGAATGGAATGGAATGGAGTGATATGCAATGCAATGCAATGCAATGCAATGCAATGGAAGAGTTGAGTTGGAAGTGACTTACAACGATCACCTACTGCAACTGCCTGAGCACTTCAGGGCTGACCAAAAGTTCAAGCATGGCATTAAGGGCATTGTCCAAATGCCTCTGAAACTCTGACAGGCTTGGGGCATCAACCACCTCTCCAGGAAGCCTCTTCCAGGGTTTGACCACCCTCTTGGTAAAGAAATGTTTCCTCATGTCAGGTCCAAACCTCCCCTGACGGACGCAGCTTTGAGCCATTCCCACACATCCTGGCACTGGGTACCAGGGAGAAGAGATCAGCACCTCCCTCTTAACCTCCCGTCCTCAGGAAGCTGTAGAGAGCAGCGAGGTCGCCCCTCAGCCTCCTTCTCTCCAACCTCGACAAGCCCAGAGTCCTCGGCCCCTCCTCATAGGACATGCCTTCCAGCCCCTTCACCACCTTTGCCGCACTCCTCTGGACACATTCAAGCACCTTAACATCCTTTTTGAATTGTGGGGCCCAATTGACGGGATTGCGTTCCCATACTGCGATCCCCCACAGTACGGGAATGCAATTAATACAGCTGTAGTGAATTATTTCAGGACGTGCTATTTCCACATGCATTTGCCTTGGGGGGGCCCTTTACAAAGAGCAAAGCGTGGGCTTAAAATGCACAGGCTACCAGTTCATCTTCAAGTGTAACTCAAAACACAGGTTTTAGCTTCTAAATGCCATGTACTTTGAAGTCCTTGCTCCTTAAAGACTCTCCTTTTCCCAACAGCCCTCTGGACAGGGGGCACTCATGGCAAGGGAATTCACCTCCAGCCTCCCTCTCCTGCTGACCCATCAGATCCACGTTTGCACACATGCAAGGGCCTGTCTCGTCACACTGAGCTTGCATCAAGATGTTGAGATTCTTTAACTGAAGAACACACACAGTCTGCCACCTTTCTGCATTCACTGCACCCGTTTTACAAAGTAATTACCAAGTGTGTGCTAGAATTTTTTCTTTTCATAGTTCCATTTATTAATTAAAGAACCCAAACAGTGACGTTCCTTTGTATCTGAATGACATGGTTGGTGATTTCATCATCACACCAACGCTCTCAGGGAATTTCAGGTGGGCGTACAAAAAGCAAAATCTTCCGTCCTTCTTTGCAGCTATCGTCCAGGCGCGTAGGGACTCTTAAAGAGGGGCAGTTGCCTTTTAGTGTCCGATGGCCACCTGGTCAGCCGCCTCCTTACCCACATCAGCATTACCAGCAACAACCTTCCTCTTCACTAAATGCCTGCAGAATTCATTTAGAAACTCGCCGACCTTTAGCCACGCTCCTGGAGAGCAAAGCACATCCCCACAGACAGCCGTGCCACTAACTGCATCACACTAACCCACCGGTCTTTCATCTCCTGTACCTTTTTCAGCGTCTGGGCTCATTTGGCACTTTCTCCTCTTAAACGTCCCAAACGGAAACTCGGTTAATGCCAGCTGTGGGTTTTTTCTTTCCTAGGAGGCAGACACCCATTTTGAAAGTGACTACACGCACACTGCCAGCTTCATGCTCAGAGCCCACCCACACAGTCCGTCCGTTCCTCACCCGACCGGTGGAGGGCTGCAGCTGCTGGTCATGGCTGCGTGGAGCCGGACTCCAGCAGGCAACCGATGGGTGAAAGCCTCCTTAACACATCTCTCAGGCTCCACCCTTCATGCTTTGATGCCATCAAATGCATGACACAGTGAAGTTCATGGGCAGGTCTTTTGCATTTAGATGGCAGAAAACCACCGTTCAAGATAAGCAGGCTTCCTGCCTTCCCCAAAAGATACGTTCATTGTCCGCACCCTATTCTGCATTTCATGGCACCCACGGACCAGAAAAAGCTGTACCTCACGGGATGTTTCTATGGCCCGCGTAGTCCATACCATGTCCTGAAGCTCTGACAGAAGAGATAGCCCCTGGATCAATACACCATGCATGTGAGGAACTGCAGGTAACACAACATCAGGTGGAGCGCCAGGAGTTCCTGCTCCACTTTGGAAACGTCAGAGTTGGCCGACTTTCCCGGAGGCATGAGGAGATCACAGGGTGACTCTGAGCCACAAATGGGATACGGGCAAATGCATGCTTGTGTGTCAGGCAAGGTATTTCCATAGGAGAGGCAAGCGTTGTACAAAGCCCTGGTGAGAACTCACCCGTACCGTTAGGGACATTTCTCATTCCTCGGGTTCAAGAAACAAGAATTCCACCTGGGAGGAAGGCAAACAAAGACGAAGCAGTTGACTAGGGGCATGGAGGGCCTACAGAAGAAGAGGACTAGCAGGAGCAAGACAAAGGCTGAGAGGGTTGCCATCGCTTTCAAGCAAGATATCAAAGATGAAGGCCAAAGGGGGAAAAGAGCTATTGAAGTGCAAGGAAAAAGACGGTCAAGAACGCAAAACAATTTGGGACTTTGTGCCAAGAAGAAGACCTCACCAAAAGCAGGGGAGTAGCAAATGTCCCTTGGTGCACTGGGAAGGAATGGTGAGGAAATCCTGCGTGCACTCTACGTCTCCGCACAGGTCATGCAGAGGGAACCAAAAGCCTTTCTTTCACCTCTGGCATCGCCACAAACAAATGAATGCGTCTGGTGTAAATGACCTATGTAAACACTTAGGCGGAAGGTACATACCGGTTTTGGCCCCAACATACAAAATGACAAGAAGAGTACCTGCCTTACTCTTGCAGCTCTCCAAATACTAAATCCTAAAGGAAAAGGAGACTTGCCAGGGGTTTAGGTGAGATCTGAACATCTTCCCACAAAGTGAGCTAGGCAAGTAACGCTCAGAACGGTTAAAGTCACAAACGAGCTCTGAAAGTTTTACCCCAGGGCTGTAGCACGTCTTGTGTCCCGTATAAACACGGCCAACGGGTGTGTTTAACAGAGGAGCCGCGCAGCCTGCCTTCAGTGGGAAAAGGGGATGTGCCGGCAATAGCAGCAAGGGGCTGTTTTTACAGTTTGGAAGAGTCTTCGTTTAGCTGGCTGTGCATGCTCCGGCCATGGATCCAGACGTTCTAGGTCTGAAAATGACCAGCCTTTCCACCACACCAGCGTCACCTCCACTCCCTTGTTTTTCACAGCCCGTCTTATTTCCATGGCGCTCCCTTGGCACCGTCCGTCCCAACCTACGGCTCTGGTTAAGCTTTGGCTTTTCTCCGCGCTGCAGCTGCCAAAATCACCCCCCTTACACCCAAGAAAAACGGTTTGTGTCCAGCCAGATCAAGTCCCTGGTCCTCCTTGCTCCGTGGCCCCACGGACGTTAGCTCCGGCGCAAAGAGGGGATGGCTAACAGGGCTGGTCTCTGGGCTGCGGGGCTGCTTTCCGCCATGGCCTGAAAGAAGAGTTAACAGCACTGGGTTTGTCCCTGGGAGCCGAGTGGCAGAGGAGGCATCGGGGACAGCCAGCAGCTGTGCCCAGTGCACGGCCACCAAGGGCAGGGACGGACCCCTGGGCCTCCCGGGCACGGGGACTGCCTCGGGGCCAGCACCCCAAAGGCCTTCCTCCAAAGGATGCTGGGCGGAGGGGCAGCGGGCGGGGCTGCGCATGGGGGGCCCCGTCACCCCCATGTCACAGTGCCACCACCCGGCAACGCAGCAGTCACAATGCCCCGGGGCAGGATAAAAGGCAGCGTCTCCCGTGCCCCGCTGCCAGAGATGGCCCGCGGACAGGCCTGAAGACATCCAAGAGCAAGTCCTCGAGGAGCCAGTGGAATTACATGGAGGGGCCTGCGGGAGGAAGACCTCCGGGAGGCTGGACAAGGCTGCTGGAGGTTCTCTGCTGCAAGGCCAGCTCCTGGCAGAACCACCTCCAAAGCTCATCTGAGGGACAGAAATCCTTTCCAGCTCAGTGGCCAGAGCAAGGGAATGCCTTCTTGAGGAGCGCTGCAGAGCTCGCCACCCTCATCCCCCACGGAGCCAGGGGCAGCAGACGTAAGACATGGGAAGCACAGATGTTGTCAGGGGTCCCAGCAGGGCTTTGGAGCACCCACTGGTGCCCTGCCAGGCGTGGGAAGGATTCTGGCCCCCAAGGACCATCAGGCCCTTGTCGGGGGCCTTTTGCCACTCTCGGAAGCCCCTGAGATGGCTCTAGGTGGAGGGAGAGTAGGGCTTGGGCATCTCCTGGGAGGCGTCACCAGCCTGCGGGACGAGGAGGCAGGTCTTGCTCGCGTGCTCAGGGAATAGCCGATCGCCAGCGCTGGGGTCAGGAAGGAATTTTCCCCCGGGGCAGATTGGCCCTGGTCCCCGGGGGTTTTTTGCCTTCCTCTGCAGCACTGAGCATGACCACTTGTCAGGGCTCCTCTCGTCCCTTTTGGCTAGGTTACTGCCTGCTGCTCATGCACCACGAAGATGGCCTCTCGTGCCCTGCAGCTGGGGGGAGGAAGGCTTTTTTTCCCCCACGGTGGGCTAGCAAGCGTCCCCGGGGGTTTTTTGCCTGCCTCTGCAGCACTGAGCACGCACGGCCCCTTGCCAGGGCTCCTTTGGGCCATTTTGGCTAGGTGCCTGCTGCTCCTGCTCCACGAAGGTGGCCCTCGTGCCCCGCATCCGGGGGGAGGAAGCTTACCAGACTCCCCAGGTGGGCCCCCAGGGTGGCCCCCGGGGCTGCTTCTTGCTTCTTGTCCTCTGTAGCATTGAGCACAGCCCCTTGTCAGGGCTCCTCTGAGCCCTTTGGGCTCGGTTCCTGCCTGCTGCTCCTTTGCACCACACCAAGGCACCACTCGTGCCCTGGCTCGCTCTGGCTCTCTTGCCCATCGCAAGTTTGGAGCGGGAGCAAGCTCTGCTCTTCCCTTGGCTCCGTTTCCCCAGGGGTTCTTGCTCGTGCAAAGCAGCCTGGCCTTGCAAGGGCTCCAGGCTTGCTGCACCACCCGCAGCTGCCACTTGTCAGCTCTCCCTGCATGCAATACAAGCGCAGGGCAGGCACGAGAGCGCTTTTCATGCATCACTGGCCAAGAAGCACAGCGACGGAGCAAGTTTTGGAAGACAAAAAGTGCGCTTGTCATCGATACGTGTCACAGTTTGGAAAATACCCCATGGTACCACACACCACCTCTTCTTCTTCTTCTTTTGTGTGTGCTGGGTACACCAATGCTCCTTCTTCAAGTTCTCACTCGTCAGAAAACACGGATAGCTTGGCCTGCATTCCTGCTGCTGCTTTCTGCGGCTCTGTGGCTTTCCTTTGCCAGACTGCAAGGGATGCTTTTTCAAGCTAAGCTGAAGACCGCATCAGCCTGCTCTGGGCTACACATGCGCCTTGTGTTAATGCTTGTGAGCATCGGCTCTGAAACGGATTTACAAAAATAAAATCCTCTTCCCACTTGTAACCTTTGTGATTTGTGTCCTTGAAAGTGGGTTTCGAGCTGAAAAACCCCTGGCCTTTCAGGCTAATAACAGTCTCATCGTTACGCGACTCATCGGGAGCGCAGGGAATAGAAGAGAACAGAACAGAAGAGTTGTGCTATGTCATGCCCAGGGTTCTGCCTGACAAGCCGTGACCTAGGCCTGAGGGCTGCCCCCAGGAGAGCAGCTCTCTGCAGTGCCGGTCCCAGGCCCAGCCAGCAGACAGGGGCAGAGACGGGCACACCTACAACGTGGCTCGGGCAGGGACTGAAGGCCCCGGGCTGAGCTGAGACACGTCCCCGGGGCCCTTGGCAGGAGGCGGTGTGGGTGGCGGTCCCAGGGGAGAGGCCGGTCCCAGCCATTGAGGTCTATGAGCACCCCCAGGACCCTGGCAGAAGTAGGCTTGCACTGCTCATGTGCCCTCCTACAGACATTGGTGGGTGGCCACTTGGGAGACAAGGGTAGTGGGCCAGAGGGACCTTCGCTCTGAGGGGGTACGGTTGTTCTCAGGCTCTTGTGGTTTAGCATGCTTCTGAAGGGAAACAGCTCAGGCATTTCTACAAGTGAGTACTTCTGGAGTACTCCAGAAAGGTCCACGGGGAAATGAACAGGGATTGCTCACCTCAAAAAGATTTGCAACCATTTAGTTGAGGAGCCCGTCCTGCTTCAGACTGTGGGCCTGACCTTTGAGCCTCGCTACTGTCACAGGTGTGGGGTTTTGCCATCCTGTGGAAACCCAGCTACACTGGGCAAACACACAAGATGTGCAAAAACCGCACGTTTTGCAGATTTGTTCACAGGGTCAAATGATTTCTAAATGATCCACGGCTCTCACCCCCATCAGAAGGTACATGCCTCCTTCCCACAACGTGACAGAGCAAATGCCTAGGATGGGACACGACTGCCCATTCAATCCCTTCTGCTACTGCACGGCTGGGAGGAAATGCCATCAAAGATTTCCTTAGCATGTACTGGTAGGGAAAGGAGGTAAGAAGAAGAACAGTATAGTACAGTATAGTACAGTATCGTATCGTACCGTATGGTATAGTATAGTATAGTATAGTACAGTATAGTATAGTATAGTATAGTAGGGAAGGGAAGGGAAGGGAAGGGAAGGGAAGGGAAGGGAAGGGAAGGGAAGGGAAGGGAAGGGAAGGGAAGGGAAGGGAAGGGAAGGGAAGGGAAGGGAAGGGAAGGGAAGGGAAGGGAAGGGAAGGGAAGGGAAGGGAAGGGAAGGGAAGGGAAGGGAAGGGAAGGGAAGGGAAGGGAAGGGAAGGGAAGGGAAGGGAAGGGAATAGCATAGCATAGCGTAGCATGGCATAGCATAGGATAGCATGGAATGGAATGGAATGGAATGGAATGGAATGGAATGGAATGGAGTGATATGCAATGCAATGCAATGCAATGCAATGCAATGCAGTGCAATGCAATGCAATGGAAGAGTTGAGTTGGAAGTGACTTACAACGATCACCTACTGCAACTGCCTGAGCACTTCAGGGCTGACCAAAAGTTCAAGCATGGCATTAAGGGCATTGTCCAAATGCCTCTGAAACTCTGACAGGCTTGGGGCATCAACCACCTCTCCAGGAAGCCTCTTCCAGGGTTTGACCACCCTCTTGGTAAAGAAATGTTTCCTCATGTCAAGTCCAAGCCTCCCCTGACGGACGCAGCTTTGAGCCATTCCCACACATCCTGGCACTGGGTACCAGGGAGAAGAGATCAGCACCTCCCTCTTAACCTCCCGTCCTCAGGAAGCTGTAGAGAGCAGCGAGGTCGCCCCTCAGCCTCCTTCTCTCCAACCTCGACAAACCCAGAGTCCTCGGCCCCTCCTCATAGGACATGCCTTCCAGCCCCTTCACCACCTTTGCCGCACTCCTCTGGACACATTCAAGCACCTTAACATCCTTTTTGAATTGTGGGGCCCAATTGACGGGATTGCGTTCCCATACTGCGATCCCCCACAGTACGGGAATGCAATTAATACAGCTGTAGTGAATTATTTCAGGACGTGCTATTTCCACATGCATTTGCCTTGGGGGGGCCCTTTACAAAGAGCAAAGCGTGGGCTTAAAATGCACAGGCTACCAGTTCATCTTCAAGTGTAACTCAAAACACAGGTTTTAGCTTCTAAATGCCATGTACTTTGAAGTCCTTGCTCCTTAAAGACTCTCTTTTTCCCAACAGCCCTCTGGACAGGGGGCACTCATGGCAAGGGAATTCACCTCCAGCCTCCCTCTCCTGCTGACCCATCAGATCCACGTTTGCACACATGCAAGGGCCTGTCTCGTCACACTGAGCTTGCATCAAGATGTTGAGATTCTTTAACTGAAGAACACACACAGTCTGCCACCTTTCTGCATTCACTGCACCCGTTTTACAAAGTAATTACCAAGTGTGTGCTAGAATTTTTTCTTTTCATAGTTCCACTTATTAATTAAAGAACCCAAACAGTGACGTTCCTTTGTATCTGAATGACATGGCTGGTGATTTCATCATCACACCAACGCTCTCAGGGAATTTCAGGTGGGCGTACAAAAAGCAAAATCTTCCGTCCTTCTTTGCAGCTATCGTCCAGGCGCGTAGGGCCTCTTAAAGAGAGGCAGTTGCCTTTTAGTGTCCGATGGCCACCTGGTCAGCCGCCTCCTTACCCACATCAGCATTACCAGCAACAACCTTCCTCTTCACTAAATGCCTGCAGAATTCATTTAGAAACTCGCCGACCTTTAGCCACGCTCCTGGAGAGCAAAGCACATCCCCACAGACAGCCGTGCCACTAACTGCATCACACTAACCCACCGGTCTTTCATCTCCTGTACCTTTTTCAGCGTCTGGGCTCATTTGGCACTTTCTCCTCTTAAACGTCCCAAACGGAAACTCGGTTAATGCCAGCTGTGGGTTTTTTCTTTCCTAGGAGGCAGACACCCATTTTGAAAGTGACTACACGCACACTGCCAGCTTCATGCTCAGAGCCCACCCACACAGTCCGTCCGTTCCTCACCCAACCGGTGGAGGGCTGCAGCTGCTGGTCACGGCTGCGTGGAGCCGGACTCCAGCAGGCAACCGATGGGTGAAAGCCTCCTTAACACATCTCTCAGGCTCCACCCTTCATGCTTTGATGCCATCAAATGCATGACACAGTGAAGTTCATGGGCAGGTCTTTTGCATTTAGATGGCAGAAAACCACCGTTCAAGATAAGCAGGCTTCCTGCCTTCCCCAAAAGATACGTTCATTGTCCGCACCCTATTCTGCATTTCATGGCACCCACGGACCAGAAAAAGCTGTACCTCACGGGATGTTTCTATGGCCCGCGTAGTCCATACCATGTCCTGAAGCTCTGACAGAAGAGAGAGCCCCTGGATCAATAAACCATGCATGTGAGGAACTGCAGGTAACACAACATCAGGTGGAGCGCCAGGAGTTCCTGCTCCACTTTGGAAACGTCAGAGTCGGCCGACTTTCCCGGAGGCATGAGGAGATCACAGGGTGACTCTGAGCCACAAATGGGATACAGGCAAATGCATTCTTGTGTGTCAGGCAAGGTATTTCCGTAGGAGAGGCAAGCGTTGTACAAAGCCCTGGTGAGAACTCACCCGTACCGTTAGGGACATTTCTCATTCCTCGGGTTCAAGAAACAAGAATTCCACCTGGGAGGAAGGCAAACAAAGACGAAGCAGTTGACTAGGGGCATGGAGGGCCTACAGAAGAAGAGGACTAGCAGGAGCAAGACAAAGGCTGAGAGGGTTGCCATCGCTTTCAAGCAAGATATCAAAGATGAAGGCCAAAGGGGGAAAAGAGCTATTGAAGTGCAAGGAAAAAGACGGTCAAGAACGCAAAACAATTTGGGACTTTGTGCCAAGAAGAAGACCTCACCAAAAGCAGGGGAGTAGCAAATGTCCCTTGGTGCACTGGGAAGGAATGGTGAGGAAATCCTGCGTGCGCTCTACGTCTCCGCACAGGTCATGCAGAGGGAACCAAAAGCCCTTCTTTCACCTCTGGCATCGCCACAAACAAATGAATGCGTCTGGTGTAAATGACCTATGTAAACACTTAGGCGGAAGGTACATACCGGTTTTGGCCCCAACATACAAAATGACAAGAAGAGTACCTGCCTTACTCTTGCAGCTCTCCAAATACTAAATCCTAAAGGAAAAGGAGACTTGCCAGGGGTTTAGGTGAGATCTGAACATCTTCCCACAAAGTGAGCTAGGCAAGTAACGCTCAGAACGGTTAAAGTCACAAACGAGCTCTGAAAGTTTTACCCCAGGGCTGTAGCACGTCTTGTGTCCCGTATAAACACGGCCAACGGGTGTGTTTAACAGAGGAGCCGCGCAGCCTGCCTTCAGTGGGAAAAGGGGATGTGCCGGCAATAGCAGCAAGGGGCTGTTTTTACAGTTTGGAAGAGTCTTCGTTTAGCTGGCTGTGCATGCTCTGGGCATGGATCCAGACGTTCTAGGTCTGAAAGTGACCAGCCTTTCCACCACACCAGTGTCACCTCCACTCCCTTGTTTTTCACAGCCCGTCTTATTTCCATGGCGCTCCCTTGGCACCGTCCGTCCCAACCTACGGCTCTGGTTAAGCTTTGGCTTTTCTCCGCGCTGCAGCTGCCAAAATCACCCCCCTTACACCCAAGAAAAACGGTTTGTGTCCAGCCAGATCAAGTCCCTGGTCCTCCTTGCTCCGTGGCCCCACGGACGTTAGCTCTGGCGCAAAGAGGGGATGGCTAACAGGGCTGGTCTCTGGGCTGCGGGGCTGCTTTCTGCCATGGCCTGAGAGAAGAGGAGCAGCACTGGGTTTGTCCCTGGGAGCCGAGTGGCAGAGGAGGCATCGGGGACAGCCAGCAGCTGTGCCCAGTGCACGGCCACCAAGGGCAGGGACGGACCCCTGGGCCTCCCGGGCACGGGGACTGCCTCGGGGCCAGCACCCCAAAGGCCTTCCTCCAAAGGATGCTGGGCAGAGGGGCAGCGGGCGGGGCTGCGCATGGGGGGCCCCGTCACCCCCATGTCACAGTGCCACCACCCGGCAACGCAGCAGTCACAATGCCCCGGGGCAGGATAAAAGGCAGCGTCTCCCGTGCCCCGCTGCCAGAGATGGCCCGCGGACAGGCCTGAAGACATCCAAGAGCAAGTCCTCGAGGAGCCAGTGGAATTACATGGAGGGGCCTGCGGGAGGAAGACCTCCGGGAGGCTGGACAAGGCTGCTGGAGGTTCTCTGCTGCAAGGCCAGCTCCTGGCAGAACCACCTCCAAAGCTCATCTGAGGGACAGAAATCCTTTCCAGCTCAGTGGCCAGAGCAAGGGAATGCCTTCTTGAGGAGCGCTGCAGAGCTCGCCACCCTCATCCCCCACGGAGCCAGGGGCAGCAGACGTAAGACATGGGATGCACAGATGTTGTCAGGGGTCCCAGCAGGGCTTTGGAGCACCCACTGGTGCCCTGCCAGGCGTGGGAAGGATTCCGGCCCCCAAGGACCATCAGGCCCTTGTCGGGGGCCTTTTGCCACTCTTGGAAGCCCCTGAGATGGCTCTAGGTGGAGGGAGAGTAGGGCTTGGGCATCTCCTGGGAGGCGTCACCAGCCTGCGGGACGAGGAGGCAGGTCTTGCTCGCGTGCTCAGGGAATAGCCGATCGCCAGCGCTGGGGTCAGGAAGGAATTTTCCCCCGGGGCAGATTGGCCCTGGTCCCCGGGGGTTTTTTGCCTTCCTCTGCAGCATTGAGCATGACCACTTGTCAGGGCTCCTCTCGTCCCTTTTGGCTAGGTTACTGCCTGCTGCTCATGCACCACGAAGATGGCCTCTCGTGCCCTGCAGCTGGGGGGAGGAAGGCTTTTTTTCCCCCACGGTGGGCTAGCAAGCGTCCCCGGGGGTTTTTTGCCTGCCTCTGCAGCACTGAGCACGCACGGCCCCTTGCCAGGGCTCCTTTGGGCCATTTTGGCTAGGTGCCTGCTGCTCCTGCTCCACGAAGGTGGCCCTCGTGCCCCGCATCCGGGGGGAGGAAGCTTACCAGACTCCCCAGGTGGGCCCCCAGGGTGGCCCCCGGGGCTGCTTCTTGCTTCTTGTCCTCTGTAGCATTGAGCACAGCCCCTTGTCAGGGCTCCTCTGGGCCCTTTGGGCTCGGTTCCTGCCTGCTGCTCCTTTGCACCACACCAAGGCACCACTCGTGCCCTGGCTCGCTCTGGCTCTCTTGCCCATCGCAAGTTTGGAGCGGGAGCAAGCTCTGCTCTTCCCTTGGCTCCGTTTCCCCAGGGGTTCTTGCTCGTGCAAAGCAGCCTGGCCTTGCAAGGGCTCCAGGCTTGCTGCACCACCCGCAGCTGCCACTTGTCAGCTCTCCCTGCATGCAATACAAGCGCAGGGCAGGCACGAGAGCGCTTTTCATGCATCACTGGCCAAGAAGCACAGCGACGGAGCAAGTTTTGGAAGACAAAAAGTGCGCTTGTCATCGATACGTGTCACAGTTTGGAAAATACCCCATGGTACCACACACCACCTCTTCTTCTTCTTCTTTTGTGTGTGCTGGGTACACCAATGCTCCTTCTTCAAGTTCTCACTCGTCAGAAAACACGGATAGCTTGGCCTGCATTCCTGCTGCTGCTTTCTGCGGCTCTGTGGCTTTCCTTTGCCAGACTGCAAGGGATGCTTTTTCAAGCTAAGCTGAAGACCGCATCAGCCTGCTCTGGGCTACACATGCGCCTTGTGTTAATGCTTGTGAGCATCGGCTCTGAAACGGATTTACAAAAATAAAATCCTCTTCCCACTTGTAACCTTTGTGATTTGTGTCCTTGAAAGTGGGTTTCGAGCTGAAAAACCCCTGGCCTTTCAGGCTAATAACAGTCTCATCGTTACGCGACTCATCGGGAGCGCAGGGAATAGAAGAGAACAGAGCAGAAGAGTTGTGCTATGTCATGCCCAGGGTTCTGCCTGACAAGCCGTGACCTAGGCCTGAGGGCTGCCCCCAGGAGAGCAGCTCTCTGCAGTGCCGGTCCCAGGCCCAGCCAGCAGACAGGGGCACAGACGGGCACACCTACAACGTGGCTCGGGCAGGGACTGAAGGCCCCGGGCTGAGCTGAGACACGTCCCCCGGGGCCCTTGGCAGGAGGCGGTGTGGGTGGCGGTCCCAGGGGAGAGGCCGGTCCCAGCCATTGAGGCCTGTGAGCACCCGCAGGACCCCGGCAGAAGTAGGCTTGCACTGCTCATGTGCCCTCCTACAGACATTGGTGGGTGGCCACTTGGGAGACAAGGGTAGTGGGCCAGAGGGACCTTCGCTCTGAGGGGGTACGGTTGTTCTCAGGCTCTTGTGGTTTAGCATGCTTCTGAAGGGAAACAGCTCAGGCATTTCTACAAGTGAGTACTTCTGGAGTACTCCAGAAAGGTCCACGGGGAAATGAACAGGGATTGCTCACCTCAAAAAGATTTGCAACCATTTAGTTGAGGAGCCCGTCCTGCTTCAGACTGTGGGCCTGACCTTTGAGCCTCGCTACTGTCACAGGTGTGGGGTTTTGCCATCCTGTGGAAACCCAGCTACACTGGGCAAACACACAAGATGTGCAAAAACCGCACGTTTTGCAGATTTGTTCACAGGGTCAAATGATTTCTAAATGATCCACGGCTCTCACCCCCATCAGAAGGTACATGCCTCCTTCCCACAACGTGACAGAGCAAATGCCTAGGATGGGACACGACTGCCCATTCAATCCCTTCTGCTACTGCACGGCTGGGAGGAAATGCCATCAAAGATTTCCTTAGCATGTACTGGTAGGGAAAGGAGGTAAGAAGAAGAACAGTATAGTACAGTATAGTACAGTATCGTATCGTACCGTATGGTATAGTATAGTATAGTATAGTACAGTATAGTATAGTATAGTATAGTAGGGAAGGGAAGGGAAGGGAAGGGAAGGGAAGGGAAGGGAAGGGAAGGGAAGGGAAGGGAAGGGAAGGGAAGGGAAGGGAAGGGAAGGGAAGGGAAGGGAAGGGAAGGGAAGGGAAGGGAAGGGAAGGGAAGGGAAGGGAAGGGAAGGGAAGGGAAGGGAAGGGAAGGGAAGGGAAGGGAAGGGAAGGGAAGGGAAGGGAAGGGAATAGCATAGCATAGCGTAGCATGGCATAGCATAGGATAGCATGGAATGGAATGGAATGGAATGGAATGGAATGGAGTGATATGCAATGCAATGCAATGCAATGCAATGCAATGCAGTGCAATGCAATGCAATGGAAGAGTTGAGTTGGAAGTGACTTACAACGATCACCTACTGCAACTGCCTGAGCACTTCAGGGCTGACCAAAAGTTCAAGCATGGCATTAAGGGCATTGTCCAAATGCCTCTGAAACTCTGACAGGCTTGGGGCATCAACCACCTCTCCAGGAAGCCTCTTCCAGGGTTTGACCACCCTCTTGGTAAAGAAATGTTTCCTCATGTCAAGTCCAAGCCTCCCCTGACGGACGCAGCTTTGAGCCATTCCCACACATCCTGGCACTGGGTACCAGGGAGAAGAGATCAGCACCTCCCTCTTAACCTCCCGTCCTCAGGAAGCTGTAGAGAGCAGCGAGGTCGCCCCTCAGCCTCCTTCTCTCCAACCTCGACAAGCCCAGAGTCCTCGGCCCCTCCTCATAGGACATGCCTTCCAGCCCCTTCACCACCTTTGCCGCACTCCTCTGGACACATTCAAGCACCTTAACATCCTTTTTGAATTGTGGGGCCCAATTGACGGGATTGCGTTCCCATACTGCGATCCCCCACAGTACGGGAATGCAATTAATACAGCTGTAGTGAATTATTTCAGGACGTGCTATTTCCACATGCATTTGCCTTGGGGGGGCCCTTTACAAAGAGCAAAGCGTGGGCTTAAAATGCACAGGCTACCAGTTCATCTTCAAGTGTAACTCAAAACACAGGTTTTAGCTTCTAAATGCCATGTACTTTGAAGTCTTTGCTCCTTAAAGACTCTCCTTTTCCCAACAGCCCTCTGGACAGGGGGCACTCATGGCAAGGGAATTCACCTCCAGCCTCCCTCTCCTGCTGACCCATCAGATCCACGTTTGCACACATGCAAGGGCCTGTCTCGTCACACTGAGCTTGCATCAAGATGTTGAGATTCTTTAACTGAAGAACACACACAGTCTGCCACCTTTCTGCATTCACTGCACCCGTTTTACAAAGTAATTACCAAGTGTGTGCTAGAATTTTTTCTTTTCATAGTTCCACTTATTAATTAAAGAACCCAAACAGTGACGTTCCTTTGTATCTGAATGACATGGCTGGTGATTTCATCATCACACCAACGCTCTCAGGGAATTTCAGGTGGGCGTACAAAAAGCAAAATCTTCCGTCCTTCTTTGCAGCTATCGTCCAGGCGCGTAGGGCCTCTTAAAGAGAGGCAGTTGCCTTTTAGTGTCCGATGGCCACCTGGTCAGCCGCCTCCTTACCCACATCAGCATTACCAGCAACAACCTTCCTCTTCACTAAATGCCTGCAGAATTCATTTAGAAACTCGCCGACCTTTAGCCACGCTCCTGGAGAGCAAAGCACATCCCCACAGACAGCCGTGCCACTAACTGCATCACACTAACCCACCGGTCTTTCATCTCCTGTACCTTTTTCAGCGTCTGGGCTCATTTGGCACTTTCTCCTCTTAAACGTCCCAAACGGAAACTCGGTTAATGCCAGCTGTGGGTTTTTTCTTTCCTAGGAGGCAGACACCCATTTTGAAAGTGACTACACGCACACTGCCAGCTTCATGCTCAGAGCCCACCCACACAGTCCGTCCGTTCCTCACCCAACCGGTGGAGGGCTGCAGCTGCTGGTCACGGCTGCGTGGAGCCGGACTCCAGCAGGCAACCGATGGGTGAAAGCCTCCTTAACACATCTCTCAGGCTCCACCCTTCATGCTTTGATGCCATCAAATGCATGACACAGTGAAGTTCATGGGCAGGTCTTTTGCATTTAGATGGCAGAAAACCACCGTTCAAGATAAGCAGGCTTCCTGCCTTCCCCAAAAGATACGTTCATTGTCCGCACCCTATTCTGCATTTCATGGCACCCACGGACCAGAAAAAGCTGTACCTCACGGGATGTTTCTATGGCCCGCGTAGTCCATACCATGTCCTGAAGCTCTGACAGAAGAGAGAGCCCCTGGATCAATAAACCATGCATGTGAGGAACTGCAGGTAACACAACATCAGGTGGAGCGCCAGGAGTTCCTGCTCCACTTTGGAAACGTCAGAGTCGGCCGACTTTCCCGGAGGCATGAGGAGATCACAGGGTGACTCTGAGCCACAAATGGGATACAGGCAAATGCATGCTTGTGTGTCAGGCAAGGTATTTCCGTAGGAGAGGCAAGCGTTGTACAAAGCCCTGGTGAGAACTCACCCGTACCGTTAGGGACATTTCTCATTCCTCGGGTTCAAGAAACAAGAATTCCACCTGGGAGGAAGGCAAACAAAGACGAAGCAGTTGACTAGGGGCATGGAGGGCCTACAGAAGAAGAGGACTAGCAGGAGCAAGACAAAGGCTGAGAGGGTTGCCATCGCTTTCAAGCAAGATATCAAAGATGAAGGCCAAAGGGGGAAAAGAGCTATTGAAGTGCAAGGAAAAAGACGGTCAAGAACGCAAAACAATTTGGGACTTTGTGCCAAGAAGAAGACCTCACCAAAAGCAGGGGAGTAGCAAATGTCCCTTGGTGCACTGGGAAGGAATGGTGAGGAAATCCTGCATGCGCTCTACGTCTCCGCACAGGTCATGCAGAGGGAACCAAAAGCCTTTCTTTCACCTCTGGCATCGCCACAAACAAATGAATGCGTCTGGTGTAAATGACCTATGTAAACACTTAGGCGGAAGGTACATACCGGTTTTGGCCCCAACATACAAAATGACAAGAAGAGTACCTGCCTTACTCTTGCAGCTCTCCAAATACTAAATCCTAAAGGAAAAGGAGACTTGCCAGGGGTTTAGGTGAGATCTGAACATCTTCCCACAAAGTGAGCTAGGCAAGTAACGCTCAGAACGGTTAAAGTCACAAACGAGCTCTGAAAGTTTTACCCCAGGGCTGTAGCACGTCTTGTGTCCCGTATAAACACGGCCAACGGGTGTGTTTAACAGAGGAGCCGCGCAGCCTGCCTTCAGTGGGAAAAGGGGATGTGCCGGCAATAGCAGCAAGGGGCTGTTTTTACAGTTTGGAAGAGTCTTCGTTTAGCTGGCTGTGCATGCTCTGGGCATGGATCCAGACGTTCTAGGTCTGAAAGTGACCAGCCTTTCCACCACACCAGTGTCACCTCCACTCCCTTGTTTTTCACAGCCCGTCTTATTTCCATGGCGCTCCCTTGGCACCGTCCGTCCCAACCTACGGCTCTGGTTAAGCTTTGGCTTTTCTCCGCGCTGCAGCTGCCAAAATCACCCCCCTTACACCCAAGAAAAACGGTTTGTGTCCAGCCAGATCAAGTCCCTGGTCCTCCTTGCTCCGTGGCCCCACGGACGTTAGCTCTGGCGCAAAGAGGGGATGGCTAACAGGGCTGGTCTCTGGGCTGCGGGGCTGCTTTCTGCCATGGCCTGAGAGAAGAGGAGCAGCACTGGGTTTGTCCCTGGGAGCCGAGTGGCAGAGGAGGCATCGGGGACAGCCAGCAGCTGTTCCCAGTGCACGGCCACCAAGGGCAGGGACGGACCCCTGGGCCTCCCAGGCACGGGGACTGCCTCGGGGCCAGCACCCCAAAGGCCTTCCTCCAAAGGATGCTGGGCAGAGGGGCAGCGGGCGGGGCTGCGCATGGGGGGCCCCGTCACCCCCATGTCACAGTGCCACCACCCGGCAACGCAGCAGTCACAATGCCCCGGGGCAGGATAAAAGGCAGCGTCTCCCGTGCCCCGCTGCCAGAGATGGCCCGCGGACAGGCCTGAAGACATCCAAGAGCAAGTCCTCGAGGAGCCAGTGGAATTACATGGAGGGGCCTGCGGGAGGAAGACCTCCGGGAGGCTGGACAAGGCTGCTGGAGGTTCTCTGCTGCAAGGCCAGCTCCTGGCAGAACCACCTCCAAAGCTCATCTGAGGGACAGAAATCCTTTCCAGCTCAGTGGCCAGAGCAAGGGAATGCCTTCTTGAGGAGCGCTGCAGAGCTCGCCACCCTCATCCCCCACGGAGCCAGGGGCAGCAGACGTAAGACATGGGATGCACAGATGTTGTCAGGGGTCCCAGCAGGGCTTTGGAGCACCCACTGGTGCCCTGCCAGGCGTGGGAAGGATTCCGGCCCCCAAGGACCATCAGGCCCTTGTCGGGGGCCTTTTGCCACTCTTGGAAGCCCCTGAGATGGCTCTAGGTGGAGGGAGAGTAGGGCTTGGGCATCTCCTGGGAGGCGTCACCAGCCTGCGGGACGAGGAGGCAGGTCTTGCTCGCGTGCTCAGGGAATAGCCGATCGCCAGCGCTGGGGTCAGGAAGGAATTTTCCCCCGGGGCAGATTGGCCCTGGTCCCCGGGGGTTTTTTGCCTTCCTCTGCAGCATTGAGCATGACCACTTGTCAGGGCTCCTCTCGTCCCTTTTGGCTAGGTTACTGCCTGCTGCTCATGCACCACGAAGATGGCCTCTCGTGCCCTGCAGCTGGGGGGAGGAAGGCTTTTTTTCCCCCACGGTGGGCTAGCAAGCGTCCCCGGGGGTTTTTTGCCTGCCTCTGCAGCACTGAGCACGCACGGCCCCTTGCCAGGGCTCCTTTGGGCCATTTTGGCTAGGTGCCTGCTGCTCCTGCTCCACGAAGGTGGCCCTCGTGCCCCGCATCCGGGGGGAGGAAGCTTACCAGACTCCCCAGGTGGGCCCCCAGGGTGGCCCCCGGGGCTGCTTCTTGCTTCTTGTCCTCTGTAGCATTGAGCACAGCCCCTTGTCAGGGCTCCTCTGGGCCCTTTGGGCTCGGTTCCTGCCTGCTGCTCCTTTGCACCACACCAAGGCACCACTCGTGCCCTGGCTCGCTCTGGCTCTCTTGCCCATCGCAAGTTTGGAGCGGGAGCAAGCTCTGCTCTTCCCTTGGCTCCGTTTCCCCAGGGGTTCTTGCTCGTGCAAAGCAGCCTGGCCTTGCAAGGGCTCCAGGCTTGCTGCACCACCCGCAGCTGCCACTTGTCAGCTCTCCCTGCATGCAATACAAGCGCAGGGCAGGCACGAGAGCGCTTTTCATGCATCACTGGCCAAGAAGCACAGCGACGGAGCAAGTTTTGGAAGACAAAAAGTGCGCTTGTCATCGATACGTGTCACAGTTTGGAAAATACCCCATGGTACCACACACCACCTCTTCTTCTTCTTCTTTTGTGTGTGCTGGGTACACCAATGCTCCTTCTTCAAGTTCTCACTCGTCAGAAAACACGGATAGCTTGGCCTGCATTCCTGCTGCTGCTTTCTGCGGCTCTGTGGCTTTCCTTTGCCAGACTGCAAGGGATGCTTTTTCAAGCTAAGCTGAAGACCGCATCAGCCTGCTCTGGGCTACACATGCGCCTTGTGTTAATGCTTGTGAGCATCGGCTCTGAAACGGATTTACAAAAATAAAATCCTCTTCCCACTTGTAACCTTTGTGATTTGTGTCCTTGAAAGTGGGTTTCGAGCTGAAAAACCCCTGGCCTTTCAGGCTAATAACAGTCTCATCGTTACGCGACTCATCGGGAGCGCAGGGAATAGAAGAGAACAGAGCAGAAGAGTTGTGCTATGTCATGCCTAGGGTTCTGCCTGACAAGCCGTGACCTAGGCCTGAGGGCTGCCCCCAGGAGAGCAGCTCTCTGCAGTGCCGGTCCCAGGCCCAGCCAGCAGACAGGGGCACAGACGGGCACACCTACAACGTGGCTCGGGCAGGGACTGAAGGCCCCGGGCTGAGCTGAGACACGTCCCCCGGGGCCCTTGGCAGGAGGCGGTGTGGGTGGCGGTCCCAGGGGAGAGGCCGGTCCCAGCCATTGAGGTCTATGAGCACCCCCAGGACCCTGGCAGAAGTAGGCTTGCACTGCTCATGTGCCCTCCTACAGACATTGGTGGGTGGCCACTTGGGAGACAAGGGTAGTGGGCCAGAGGGACCTTCGCTCTGAGGGGGTACGGTTGTTCTCAGGCTCTTGTGGTTTAGCATGCTTCTGAAGGGAAACAGCTCAGGCATTTCTACAAGTGAGTACTTCTGGAGTACTCCAGAAAGGTCCACGGGGAAATGAACAGGGATTGCTCACCTCAAAAAGATTTGCAACCATTTAGTTGAGGAGCCCGTCCTGCTTCAGACTGTGGGCCTGACCTTTGAGCCTCGCTACTGTCACAGGTGTGGGGTTTTGCCATCCTGTGGAAACCCAGCTACACTGGGCAAACACACAAGATGTGCAAAAACCGCACGTTTTGCAGATTTGTTCACAGGGTCAAATGATTTCTAAATGATCCACGGCTCTCACCCCCATCAGAAGGTACATGCCTCCTTCCCACAACGTGACAGAGCAAATGCCTAGGATGGGACACGACTGCCCATTCAATCCCTTCTGCTACTGCACGGCTGGGAGGAAATGCCATCAAAGATTTCCTTAGCATGTACTGGTAGGGAAAGGAGGTAAGAAGAAGAACAGTATAGTACAGTATAGTACAGTATCGTATCGTACCGTATGGTATAGTATAGTATAGTATAGTACAGTATAGTATAGTATAGTATAGTAGGGAAGGGAAGGGAAGGGAAGGGAAGGGAAGGGAAGGGAAGGGAAGGGAAGGGAAGGGAAGGGAAGGGAAGGGAAGGGAAGGGAAGGGAAGGGAAGGGAAGGGAAGGGAAGGGAAGGGAAGGGAAGGGAAGGGAAGGGAAGGGAAGGGAAGGGAAGGGAAGGGAAGGGAAGGGAAGGGAAGGGAATAGCATAGCATAGCGTAGCATGGCATAGCATAGGATAGCATGGAATGGAATGGAATGGAATGGAATGGAATGGAGTGATATGCAATGCAATGCAATGCAATGCAATGCAATGCAGTGCAATGCAATGCAATGGAAGAGTTGAGTTGGAAGTGACTTACAACGATCACCTACTGCAACTGCCTGAGCACTTCAGGGCTGACCAAAAGTTCAAGCATGGCATTAAGGGCATTGTCCAAATGCCTCTGAAACTCTGACAGGCTTGGGGCATCAACCACCTCTCCAGGAAGCCTCTTCCAGGGTTTGACCACCCTCTTGGTAAAGAAATGTTTCCTCATGTCAAGTCCAAGCCTCCCCTGACGGACGCAGCTTTGAGCCATTCCCACACATCCTGGCACTGGGTACCAGGGAGAAGAGATCAGCACCTCCCTCTTAACCTCCCGTCCTCAGGAAGCTGTAGAGAGCAGCGAGGTCGCCCCTCAGCCTCCTTCTCTCCAACCTCGACAAGCCCAGAGTCCTCGGCCCCTCCTCATAGGACATGCCTTCCAGCCCCTTCACCACCTTTGCCGCACTCCTCTGGACACATTCAAGCACCTTAACATCCTTTTTGAATTGTGGGGCCCAATTGACGGGATTGCGTTCCCATACTGCGATCCCCCACAGTACGGGAATGCAATTAATACAGCTGTAGTGAATTATTTCAGGACGTGCTATTTCCACATGCATTTGCCTTGGGGGGGCCCTTTACAAAGAGCAAAGCGTGGGCTTAAAATGCACAGGCTACCAGTTCATCTTCAAGTGTAACTCAAAACACAGGTTTTAGCTTCTAAATGCCATGTACTTTGAAGTCTTTGCTCCTTAAAGACTCTCCTTTTCCCAACAGCCCTCTGGACAGGGGGCACTCATGGCAAGGGAATTCACCTCCAGCCTCCCTCTCCTGCTGACCCATCAGATCCACGTTTGCACACATGCAAGGGCCTGTCTCGTCACACTGAGCTTGCATCAAGATGTTGAGATTCTTTAACTGAAGAACACACACAGTCTGCCACCTTTCTGCATTCACTGCACCCGTTTTACAAAGTAATTACCAAGTGTGTGCTAGAATTTTTTCTTTTCATAGTTCCACTTATTAATTAAAGAACCCAAACAGTGACGTTCCTTTGTATCTGAATGACATGGCTGGTGATTTCATCATCACACCAACGCTCTCAGGGAATTTCAGGTGGGCGTACAAAAAGCAAAATCTTCCGTCCTTCTTTGCAGCTATCGTCCAGGCGCGTAGGGCCTCTTAAAGAGAGGCAGTTGCCTTTTAGTGTCCGATGGCCACCTGGTCAGCCGCCTCCTTACCCACATCAGCATTACCAGCAACAACCTTCCTCTTCACTAAATGCCTGCAGAATTCATTTAGAAACTCGCCGACCTTTAGCCACGCTCCTGGAGAGCAAAGCACATCCCCACAGACAGCCGTGCCACTAACTGCATCACACTAACCCACCGGTCTTTCATCTCCTGTACCTTTTTCAGCGTCTGGGCTCATTTGGCACTTTCTCCTCTTAAACGTCCCAAACGGAAACTCGGTTAATGCCAGCTGTGGGTTTTTTCTTTCCTAGGAGGCAGACACCCATTTTGAAAGTGACTACACGCACACTGCCAGCTTCATGCTCAGAGCCCACCCACACAGTCCGTCCGTTCCTCACCCAACCGGTGGAGGGCTGCAGCTGCTGGTCACGGCTGCGTGGAGCCGGACTCCAGCAGGCAACCGATGGGTGAAAGCCTCCTTAACACATCTCTCAGGCTCCACCCTTCATGCTTTGATGCCATCAAATGCATGACACAGTGAAGTTCATGGGCAGGTCTTTTGCATTTAGATGGCAGAAAACCACCGTTCAAGATAAGCAGGCTTCCTGCCTTCCCCAAAAGATACGTTCATTGTCCGCACCCTATTCTGCATTTCATGGCACCCACGGACCAGAAAAAGCTGTACCTCACGGGATGTTTCTATGGCCCGCGTAGTCCATACCATGTCCTGAAGCTCTGACAGAAGAGAGAGCCCCTGGATCAATACACCATGCATGTGAGGAACTGCAGGTAACACAACATCAGGTGGAGCGCCAGGAGTTCCTGCTCCACTTTGGAAACGTCAGAGTCGGCCGACTTTCCCGGAGGCATGAGGAGATCACAGGGTGACTCTGAGCCACAAATGGGATACAGGCAAATGCATGCTTGTGTGTCAGGCAAGGTCAGGCAAGGTATTTCCGTAGGAGAGGCAAGCGTTGTACAAAGCCCTGGTGAGAACTCACCCGTACCGTTAGGGACATTTCTCATTCCTCGGTTC